>NW_028145546.1:987500-1075000 GCF_977016875.1 Pavona decussata
CAGAATCTTACAAAAAATAAGCATCCCCCCAGGAGATATTTAAACAATTTTCATATCCCCCCTTTTTTTGCTCTAAAAATTTGAGATCCCCCCCTAAAATCCTCTGCCCCCCCCCCCCCCCCCCCCCTGTAAGAGGGAGATTAGAGGAGCCAGAGAAAGGCAAAAATGGAGAGGAGGGAGGAAACCCCCTCAAATATACCATGATGATGATGATGATGGTGATCATTATTATTATTATTATTATTATTATTATTATTATTATTATTATTATTATTATTATTATTATTATGTCCAGGGTGAGGAATTGTCACCTCCTGTGCGCCCTGGGTTAGGGAATAGAACATCACCAAGTTGATGGCAATCATTAAAAAAAAACCTACAAGATGAATAGCCATAGGCATAAAAAAGAGGTTAGGCCACGTTTGTCCCAGACGGATTATTCATAACTAAAAATGGCCAAGGTTTCATCAATCAGAAAATTACGTTAATACAAAACAGTTCTTACCGGGCCCGTCGATCGAATTTTAGTTTTTTCTTCACCAAATTTAGACCTTGAGGGAACGTAGCTAAACAATAGAGACTGGTGAAGAAGCATGTGAATCTCGGGCACTTTTTGCATCTCCTCTGTGTCTAGTTCCCTGATCACTTCCTTGATGTCCACCAGCCCCAGACGAACCGCTCCGATAACTTTGGCCGCCACTGCCATCCTCTCTTCCTTCTTGTATTTGATCCACTGCATCACTGATTTGAAGACGAAGCTCTCTGTAGGAACACTGAGGTCATCTCGACTGAGAAGCTTCAGCAACTGATCTGCGTTAATGTACGACAAGTATTCGTCACTTTGACAGATGTCCTTGTACATCGAGGCCATCTTGCGTTGTGTAGCTTCCTGCAGGTCCGTCAGACCGTGTCGATCAGCAATCGAACAGATGCGACAGTATGTTTGCACATCAAACCGAAGTTGAACATACTCGGTGTTCAGGTAATCACAACACTGTTGAACAACACTTGTGACTTGAAGATGATCTGCCGCAAGGAGAACTTCAAACACGTTTTCATCGTTAACATGAACATCTCCACCGTAGATGGAATCTATGACGATCTTCAAAGCAGCTGCTGAAATGTTTTCATCTTTGAGTTCAATCACTTCCTGGTTGGATTCCTTCATTTCGTGAGTAAACATGGCGTGGAAATAATCGCTATTCGCAGCGAGAACAATGCGATGAGCGTGAAACACGTCTTCACCCACCTTCAAACGAACGTCAATGAATTCACCTTGTTCACGAAACTGAGCACACTTGGACAAAAGAATCTCAGAATGAGCGACCATGTTTGATTATGGTTGGAAAAGGGGAATGTTTTCACTCTGAACGACGGGAAAATTGTGGCGACAATGATCATTTCGTGATCGCGTGACTTTATACTCAAACACAGACTAATGCGTCACGCGAGATGACGTGACCTTTTTGAGGACGGTCTGACTTCAGCTCGGGTTCGTAGAAAGTGCGACGGTGAGGGTAAAAGGCGGAAAGAGTTTGCGGAATGGTATGTGGAATGGCGTGCGGAATGGCATAATTATGCGAAATACGATTTACGTGGGAAATAAATTAACTGAAGAGCGCGTCATGCTTTCGCCCCAATTTTATAAGAGCAGCAGCTTTTTTTGATCCTGCGGACTCTTGCTAAATATTAACAACAATTCGAGGATTTGATCGTCTGATTGTTGATTTGGAAGAAGTGAGGGTAAAGAAAGCGACGAAAACTGTTTATAGTTTTCGCATTCAAGGAACTATGAGTAAATCCGTAGTAAATTAAATTTCATGTTCACTTTACTCCATGCGACCTCGGTTGACAAAAATAACGTGGCACTGCGTGAAGTCTTTAGTTCGTGTCTTAAGTTTAGTTCGATAACGCGTAACTGAACTATAGCTACCTGAATCGCCGTATTAAATAGCTAGGTAGCTAGCTCAGCAGCTCAACAGTGACTTGCGTACTCGTCGCTCGGCGAAAATGTAAGGTGAGAAAAAGTAGAACATATTTTTCCCATGAGTTGTACAAATTGTAACCGTCAAAGAGTCTGATAAAATGACCGAGTTTAAGTTTAAAATTTCTCACATAATAGTTTTGGCCTTGGACTGATGTTATTTCTCCAGTCTGGTGTCGCTTTTTGTCTAGGGTACTCGCTGCCACGTTCTTTTTGTCAACTACAAATTTAATTTATCTAGTTAGTTCCTTGAATGCGAAACTTCATCGATTTCTTCACTGTCACTTCCTAACCAGCGATCAGACATGTTCTATCCCAGGCGTATATTTTCTAATGTTTGGTTGTTTAATAGTCCGCAGCATCGAAAAAACTGCTGCTCTTATAAAATTGGCGCGAAAACAGGATGCGCTCTTCAGTTAATTTATTCCCCGCGTAAATCGTATTTCGCATAATTATGCCATTCCGCACGCCATTCCACATACCATTCCGCAAACTCTTTCCGCCTCTTACCCTCACCGAAAGTGCGACACCGAAAAATAATATTCAGTCTAGAACTTAAATCGTCCAACAGGTAATACGCTATTAAGTGAAACTCACCCAAAAATACCATTTAAATACTTTTTTAAATACTTTTTAGGTCTGTAATTATATTCAATTTGAGATTGTTTAATTTCTCACCTTTTGTTAAAGAAGGAATTGGTTTGTATACTGCCCAGTGCGAAACATGTCACATAAGCTAAAAACTGAAAGAAGATAGGTCGGTTTAATGAGCGCTAAATTTTCAATACTTTTGATAGGTAGTCTAGGTGCTTTGTTGCTATGCCTGCTGGTGATCAGTCCCTCCCCTCCCTTCTTATCCCCAGCTGTATCCATTCCTCTCACCCGACTCACTATCCAACCTGTCGCTCGCCACACTCACCCCCCCCCCCTTTTTTTATTTGTTTTGCTTAAACAGCGTACAGTTTTACGTAAGGTAAACCCCGTGTAGTTTTTCTCCCCTGGAGGCCTTAAAATAAAAACGGCAAATTGGTCTTTTTTGGCGGGAAAAAGAGAATGGCTTTAATTTGTTTCCATCCTTTACATAGTTCCATGCTGTGAGTATCAGGTAACCGATTTTCTTTCGTCCCGTTAGAATTTTACTGAGGTAGGCTTATAAAAGATCCGACATGTCTCATCAGTTTGTCGCTGTGTACTTTTGCTCGGCTTTTTGACTCCTTGAAGCTATTGTGTAGTAGGGCAATAAGGAGACTTTTGCCTAGTAGACTATTTATGAGTCAAATTGAATCCTGGCCTTGACTACATGACTACGATAGAAAATAAAAAGTTAGGATAATCGTTGGAGACCGCAAAACAATATACGCAGACTTTTGCCAGAAGTTTAAGGATATTTATTTAAATTTAGTTACATTTTATAAAAATGTTGATAAAATTACATGATTGTAAAGTAAAGATTCATATCAATAGTTACACTGATTGGTCTCAACTCTGATTAGGGAGTCGCGTCAGATTCCTATTCTAAAGTAACACTGTGGCCTAAAGACGTCTATGAGGCCGGTCTATTTCCCCTATCCCTGATAGACTCAAGAACAGTTAATTGGTTTCTTAACTCTGAAATATCCCTGCTATAAACTGCTCTAAGGCGATATATTTGCCATTGTAAAAAAGAACTTCATGCAGTAATTGAGTAACAGCGCTAGTCAAAAGTATATCTAGACAAAAAGGGCCTGCTAGTTTAAACTTGATCGGCAAAAAAACTTCTAAAATTGTCAAAAACTGATATACACTAATCCTTAAATGATTATTAAACAACGGATCTACTGTAGTAGTACTTATTTTGCTAGTTATCTGTTATCCTTATAAATATTTTTGTGAGTGACGTACACCAATATCTAAACCCCTTATCATAACCCTCTGTTTTTATTCAAAATCTCTACTGGATTGGCCTAATATCGGCAGCGTTTTACAATCGCTATTACCGGTGAGTTTCCGATCACTGATTAGAGACCTTACGGAAACGCAAAGGCGACTACCACGAGACGCCCTCTTGAGAACAACAACCGTGAAGTGGCCAAATGAAAGGGCCGCACGGTGGAGAATTTTATATTTCTGTCTGTGAACTTGAACGCGTTGCATCTAATTATGTTCCTGTATTGTTAGGCCAAATTATGCAAGTAAAATAGGCTGCAATAATGTAGCCACGTGTTCCACTTTCCTAGATAATAGATACTTGTCACAGCTCAGTTTCGTCCAGGGTTCCCCATCCTCGTTCCCAGAGCCTACGATCTTTTGGTCAACAATTAATAAAAAAACGTTGGGGCTCTAAGAATGCAGGTTCCCTGGAGCCATTGTACAGTCAGCCCATATAAGGACAATGGGGCCCCCACCACGTGGTTCACGAGGACCATTTAATGCTTCAAGGAAATGATAGCATTAATGTATGTTGATGGTATACAACATCTCTTTTCATTTATCATCTAAATTCATGCTATTTACAGATTTTAAAAGGTAGGAATTGAAGAAAAGAGAGCATTTCCTCAAGTAAATGATTACATGTGCTGACATGATACCATCTTATCTCTTAGTTGAAATGTGAAGTACATAAATTTTGAACATTCATAGCAATTTCCACGATGTTACCATCCAGTTGTTTCCTACATTTTATGTGTGTACGTTGTAATCTATGGTCGTCTTCATGGTCCGTATTATTTTGATACTAAGAGCTTAAATACAAAATATAGGGCAAATTATTTGAAGGGATCACAATATACGGAACAAATTCTTGCGCGCAGACATCTGTCAGAAGTTTAAAGATATTTATTAATGACAATGAACAATATATTTTACAGGAACTTTAAAAGCAAAATTACATGACTTTGCTTATGTCTTACTGCACTTGCACTTAATTATTGATCTGAGCTTAGCTTAGGATATAAACTACCAGTCTCCATTTACAGGTATCATCTGCACTCTTCTCCATTTCAGAAATTCAGTTTTGTGACTAGGCGCCACCTGTGCAGGCTAGGATCACTGGGATTGTTTGGATAGGAAGCAAAATGGTGCTCATTTTAGCTTCAAGTTTTTCTGTAAAAGGGAATGCTAAAAGCAGGTTGTTCACTTTTGTGAAGTTGAACTGAAAATGATTATTTCAAGAGAAGCATGAACTAGCATTTTCCATTTTATCAAATTCCAAAATCTGATTTGCTTGGGGTTAGTGGCAATCTTGTTTGTCAGTGGCTTGGTTTGTGGTTCTTTGTTGTTAGCATAATGTACTGTTACACATGAGACATAAGCACAGCATTCCAGGAGTAGCAGAAGAAAACCAAAAGTTATATGTTTCCTTTTTTGGCTTTTGTACTTGCCAAAGACAAAAACGTTTGTTTAGATGTGCAATGACCTCCCAATACAGATACGGCAATGGTGTCAAAATGGTGTCCAAAAGGAAACAATTAACCTGCAGTCGCTGTTTGTGCTAAGCTCTATAATGAGGTATAATTTTCTGAGTGACGCATCCTACCACAAACTCAACGTGAAAAGTAATGCAAACCACAAAATGGAGAGAAGAGATTCCCCCTAAAATGAGTTTATGAGGAGATAAAAAGTAATTAAACATTAACAGCTAATGTAAATAGAAGTCACTTCAACTTTCTTAATCACAGAAAATTTAGTAGCAGCCTAATGAGCTCTCTATATAATTAAAGCAAATTTTTACAGCCAATTTGACAAGGGTTTAGATATCTTAAATTGCTATTGTTTGCTTCCTTCCTTGAATTCTTGGGATGTGGCTCAGAAAATGTATCTTAGGAAACCAACATGAAAGTTTTATTTGTGATAACTATACAGAAGGTGTCTACTATCTTTTAATTAAAATTAAGCAATTTGTAAAAGGAAGTGAGAGTTGGTATTCATGTGCACTATTATTTTAAAGAAACGGTTAAAAGGATACAGGTTTCTGTTCTGGGCGGCAAATTATGAATAGACGTCTTACTGCAGTTGCATTTTTAGAACAGCAAGAAAATGAAAACGTTTTCCTATGAATTGTCATAATGAGCTATAATGATCAACTCTTGGGTTAATACACCCTACTTGTAAAAATGTACAGTAATGTGAATAACAGTGCACAATCAAGTTTTACAGATAGCACTGCATAATCTTTCAACCCAGCTTATGTACATTCCACTGTCAAATTGTCCATTTTTATTGGCACGTAGCACAAAATTGCATTTGTTTCAATTGTTCCCAAATTTTCCCACTCATCCAAACTAACAGGATACACCTCCCCCGGTGGGATTCTAATGCCACTGTCAACTGGGAAACTGTTAGTGATGAAATAAACCCTCCCCTCTACTTCTACAGCTCCAAGGTTGTTTGGTGGAATGTGCGTTTGTTGTACAACAGACCAAGTGTTGTTTTGTTCGTCATACACTTCAACTGAAGCTATTGTGCCACAAGGTTTACCATAAGAGCAATCGATAAAACGTTTTCCCCCAGCAACACACAGTTTATTGTTTACTTCAAAAAGGCTGGACCCAAAGTGGTTTTCAGTTGTTGATGCCCTTTGTTCCCACTCATTTCTCTTTGGGTCAAAACGATGCAGAACAGCAACGTTTGGTTGCCAGTTGGACTGAAAAGAGCCAAACTGTCCATTATTTACTCCTTGTCCATAAAGAACATATACACAAGATCTAAATACTACAGCTGCTTTGTTACAAAATGTGTTTGGACGCATGTTACATTCAGCACTCGAACTAGTTATATATTGCCACCGATTTGTAGATACACTATACCTGTTTGGTGCCATTGATTGACGTATTGATTGGTGCCATTGATTGATTATCCCACGTGTTACTAACAACATGATAACGATAGACGATACAGTCACCGGCCTTTTCGGCTGCTACATACAAGTAATTACCAACAAGTTCCGCACAAAAACATGCTGTTGCGTCGGTCAGTTGTGCAAGTGATGGCAACGGCTTCCATGATTTAGACTGGACATCAAAGTACTGCATCTGAGTCTGTGGAAGAATGGCAACAAGTACCTGAAACAAAGTTAGAAACAAAAGTGAGTGAGAATGATGGCAACCCAAAATATTTACTCAAATGTATCGATATTATCAGTCGTGATATAATACAGGTTTAGTTTAGTTTAATGCATTCGCCACAACAACTACATTGACAATAAGAGATGATAACAAAATAAAACATATTAACTAGCAAATATATCAAAAGTAAGTGGCCAGGGATGGGGGGCAGGAGAAAAAAACAGAACTTTCGTCCCAATTGTGACCTCACTCCCTCAAGGTAATTAAGGTACAGTGAAGATAATCTACAAATTACAGACAGTAGAAGGGTACACAATAAACAATTAAACGGAGGACTGTAGGTTTCTTGTTTAGACAGATAAAATTGGAGAAGACCAGCTTTAAATTTGTTTTAATTAGATTATAATTATTGGGGTTATATTTCCGTCTTCGATAACATGGCTCCAAGGTGTGCAGGAATTTTCTTATGTCAGTAGATATAAGGCCGTTTCTGGACTTGAAAAGGAACAATAGATCTGAAATGTTATATATAAGGCGCCAAATTCAAAGGAATTTCTTTCTGTGCAAATGTAGGTCTACTGTTTTCACAAAAACAAAACTGTCGAAAAGGAGATATTCATATGGCAATATCATCCAGTATAAGACCTGGATCTCTTACCGGGTTTGTTGACCTTGGTTTAGCTTTCTCTGCAGCGAACTTAGAAATCTCTGACGGCATACAAGTATGCAACAGTGATTCATGAAGCAGCATGAAAATCTCTGGTACTTGTTTCATCTCCTCTGTGTTCAGTTCTTCGATCACATCTCTGATGTCCACCAGTCCCAGGCGAACCGCTCCGATCACTTTGGCCCCCACAGCTATTCTCTCTTCCTTCTTGTGTTTGATCCACTGCATCACTGATTTGAAGACGAAGGTCTCTGAAGGAGCATTGAGGTCATCTCGACTGAGAAGGTTCAGCAACTGATCTGCGTTAATATGCGACAAGAATGCTTCAGTTTCACAGATGTCCTTGTATATCGAGGCCATCTTGCGGTGTGTGGCTTCTTGAAGGTCCGTCAGACCGTGTCGATCAGACGCGACAGTACGTTTGCACATCAAACCGAAGCTGAACATACTCAGTGTTCAAATAATCACAACACTGTTGAACAACACTTGTGACTTGAAGATGATCTGCCGCAAGGAGAACTTCAAACACGTTTTCATCGTTGACATGAACCTCTCCACTGTAGATGGAATCCATGACGATCTTCAAAGCAGCTGCTGAAACGTTTTCATCTTTGAGTTCAATCACTTCCTGGTTGGATTCCTTCATTTCGTGAGTAAACATGGCGTGGAAATAATCGCTATTCGCAGCGAGCACAATGCGATGAGCTGGAAAAACGTCTTCACCCACCTTCAAACGAACATCAATGAATTCACCTTGTTCACGAAACTGATTACACTTGGACAAAAGAATCTCAGAATGATCGACCATGTTTGATTATGGTTGGAAGATGGGAATGTTTTCA
This sequence comes from Pavona decussata, assembly GCF_977016875.1. Lineage (NCBI taxonomy): Eukaryota > Metazoa > Cnidaria > Anthozoa > Scleractinia > Agariciidae > Pavona > Pavona decussata. Next base: position 996,036 of record NW_028145546.1, read on the forward strand.
CTCTGAACGACGGGAAATTGTGGCGACAGTAATCTTTGCGTGATCGCGTGACCTAATATTCAAACACAGGCTATTGTGTCACGGAAGCTGACGTGATTTTTTTAGGACGGTCTGACCTCAGCCCGGGTTCCTAGAAAGTGCGACACCGGAAACTTTCTAGAACTAAAATCTTCCAACAATTAATAAGTTTTTAAGTGAAACTCACCTAAAGACTTTTGCAGGACTGCAATTTCATTCCGTTTGAGATACTTTATTTTCACCTTTTGTCAAAGAAGGAATGTTTTGTATACTGCCCAGTGCGAAACATGTATAAGCCAAAAACTGAGAGAAGATAGGTTGGTTTGATGAGCGCTAAAATCTCAATGTCTGCTGGTGATTAGTCCCTCCCCTCCCTTCTTATCCCTAGCTGTATCCATTTCTGTTACTCGACTCACTATCCTTACCAAACCTGTAGCTCGCCACGCTCACCAGAAAAAGAGGGAAGTGTTTAAAATTTGTTTCCATCCTTTACATAGTTCTATGCTATGAACATCAGGTAACCGATTTTCTTTTGTTCCCTTAAAATTTTACTGATGTAGGTCTATAAAAGATCCGGCATGTTTCATCGGTTGATCGCTGTGTGCCTTATCTCGGCTTTTAAACTCCCTGAAGCCATTGTGTCGTAGGGGCAATAAGGAGACTATCGCCTAGTAGGCTATATTATTTATTAGGCAAATTGAATCCCGGCCTTGACTGCATCATGACTACGATAGAAAATAAAAAAGTTAGGATTATTTTTGGAGACAGGAAAACAATACACACAGACTTTTGTCGGAGGTTTAAGGATTTTTATTTAAATTTTATTACATTTCATAAAGCAATTGATAAAATTACATGATTGTTGATTAAAGATTTATATCAATAGTTACAAACTGGTCTCTACTTAGGAGTCGCGTCAGTTTCCCTTTCTAAAATAACAATGTTAACTAAAGTGTTGCTATGAGGCCGGCAATGTGTCAAGCACAGTTATTCCGCGTTCTTTAACTCGGCTAAAATATCCAGCCCTGCTATAAACTGCTCTATAAGGCGATATATTTGCCATTCTAAAAAGAACTTCAGTAATTGAGTAAAAGCGCTAGTCAAAAGTATCTCTACACAAAAAGGGCCGGCTAGTTTTAAAAGATTGATCGACAAAAAAACTTTTAAAATTAGTGTAAAAAACAGACATACGCTAACACTTAAAAAAAATCTACTGTCCTAATACTTATTTTGCTAGTTATCTGTTATCCTAATTAACATTTTTGTGAGTTATGTACACCTATCTAAACCCCTTACCATCAACCTCTGTCTTTATTTAAACTCTCTACTGAATCGTTATATTTCGGCAGCGTTTGACAATCGCTTTTACCGTTCAGTTTCCAATCATTATGAACCTTACAGAAACAAAAAGGCGACAGCAACGAGACGCTCTGCAAAACAACCTTCAAGTGGCCAAATTGAAAGGCCGCACGACGGAGACTTTCATACTTCTGTTTGTGAACTTGAACGCGTTGCATCTAATTATGTTCCTAGATTGTTTGGGCACATTATACAAGTTGAACAGGTTGCAATAATCTAGCTGCGTGTTGCGTGAAGATTCCTAGATAATAGATAGATCCGACAAAGGCTAAAATCGTTCCCACGCGCTTGAATTTTAGTGTCCTGTTCATTTTCTGATTCCGTCCGTACTTTCTGAGACTCCAGAACAGTACTAGTGTTGATTAATCACAAAGTAGATCAGATATAACGTGAATATACCGAAAACGGAAGAGCGGCAGTCGATTGAATTACGCCAACTTGTGAAGCTTTAAAAACAAAAACGGATAACAGCGACAACATAATGCAATTCTGTCATGAATTTTTTTCTTGAATTGAGTTTGTAAAAGATCGCCGAAATTGAACAATCAACTGTGGTCATCGTAGCATGGCCAGTAACAACCTGCCGCCGTAAAACTAGTTTCCCCAAACCTGATGACTTTAAACGGAGAACTAAGACAACTAACTTCAAAATTGTGCACGGTAGTACGTGAATACTTTTAAATACACTCATCCGATTTGTTACACATGTTTATAAGAATCACAATTTTTGGCCACCAGCAGCGGTTATTGGAATCCTTTTGTGTTGGCGATTTTTGTTGGAACTTATTTAATTCAGGAGAACATGAAACTGCAGGTATAGAGTTGGAATTTAAAAAATGCAACACCACTATACCTATATAGCAAACATAGGAAACTTTATTATTATTAATCTTACTCCTTTTTCAAGCTCTCCCTCTTTACCGCAACATAACACAGGGCAGAATATGGGGGAATGTTACTTAGATTTTTCCATTTATCCAAAGAAACAGGATACACTTCCCCTGGTGGGATCCTAATACCACTGTCAACTGGAAATCTTTTAATTATGAAATATACTTTCCCTTCTATTTCCACTGCACCGAGGTTGTTTGCTGGAATATGTTTTTGATCAACAACAGACCACTTGTTGTTTTCTTCATCATAAACTTCTACAGATGCAAATTTACCAGATGGCCTACCGTTATTGAAATCATAACTAACATTACCCCCTACAACATACAATCTACTGTTCACTACAAAAAGACTGGACCCAATGTGGGGCTGGCAGGTTGATGCTTTTTCTTCCCACAAATTCCTTACAGGATCAAAACAATGTAGCACCGCACTGCTTGGGACACCAGAAGATGATGTTTTACGTCCATAAAGCACAAACACCTCTGAATGAAGTACAGTTGCCCCGCTATTAAAAAAATAACCACCACCCTGTGTTATACCTGGTTTAGCAAAACTTTGCCACTGTTGTTCAGAAAAGCTGTACCTTTGAGGAATCATACTGTAATCAGAATTTATTGCATACATGTATTCATCTACAGTGCATAATTGTTCAATTTTTCCACATGAGTGTGGCAGTTTCTCCCACACATTTCTTTCTATGTCATAACAGTAAATGCAGTAATTACTCGGCACAAATCCACCTACATACAGTTTACTTCCAAAAGTTTCTGCACAATAGCATTGTGTTACATCAGCTGCTGGTGCTAAGGATTCCAATGGTTTCCATGTTTTAGCTTCAATATCAAAATACTGCATTTGGGTTTGGGGACAAACAGCAACAGGGACCTTAAGACAACAAGAGTACAAGGAGATCAGATAAAAGTATCAGCTGAAAAGTGAGTTAGTCAGTAACTTATTGTTACGAAGCTGAATATTGTTTATTTGGTGGATTGAGCGTTGAGTAATGTTTAGTAAAAGTTGCTTTATTTCCCACGATAGACACGATTTGTAGCGTCTTCCACCCACTTTTGATGAGCCCTCTTTCAACACCGTCGTTCTTCATTTGTTACGGCGCTTCAACTGGGTCAGAGGAAGCACCAATCACAGAATTCAACATTTCTCATCGTATCACTCCGGAAAAGGCTGTTGTCAGTTATACTAATGTAGGACTGCAGTGTTCCCTTCTTGCTGTACCATCACCCCACCTCGCTGCAAAGAGAGTGGCCCTGTCTATATGGTTTCGGGTAACCCTTGCCCCTCTCCCCCGCGTTACCCTACGCGATCTAACTTTTTACTCATTCTACCAACTGTTAACATGAAAATTTCGACTCGTCTTCAGGAGTGGAGTTTTCTCGCCACGGCAGGAAGGGTAACCCTTACAGGCGGGACAACTTTTGACCAAACTTAGCCGGATATTAAACAAATATATGCAAAGAAAAACGGGCAATGAGAATTTCAATATTTCGTTATCATTATGAATGAATTAAGTAGGGTAAGCTTTGTCAGTCGGTCACACAATTTTAATGTGGACTTCGGGGGAGGCTGGCACGGGTACCCAAGACCATATAAACAGGGCCTTTCGGCCCTTCTTGCCTTGAAGTGCAAAACTTTTTAAAGCAGTCGTATTCCTGGACGAGGCAAAATCAGAACCAAATTGTGCAATAGAGGCCTGGCCCTGGTTGTTCAAAGAGCGGATAACACTATCCAGTGGATAAAATGTACTCTAACCAATACACTTTATCCACTGGATAAAGTAATCCGCTCTTTGAACAACTGGGGCCTGGAGTACGGGGGTGATACAATGGCATCCTACCACGTAGATTACTTTTTATAGTTATTATTTATTCACTTCAATCTTTTTTTTTTCAAAATTTATGGTGTCTGTTGCGTAAAATGATTTATTTGCTATAATTCAGAATGCTTTGATTATTGTAAAATTCCAACTACTGTAAAACAAAAGAGGATGATTTTAATATTTTACAAAGTAAGAAAATTACTGGAATAACAAAAACAGTTCTTACCAAGCCTGTCGAGCGGATTTTACTTTTTTCTTCACCAAATGAAGAGCTTGAGGGAATGTAGCTAAACAACAGTGCTTCATGTAGTAGCATGAAAATCTCTGACACTTGTTTCATCTCCTCTATGTTCAGCTCTCTTATAACATCCCTGATGTCCACCAGCCCCAGGCGAACCGCTCCAATAACTTTGGCCGCCACTGCCATCCTCTCTTCCTGCTTGTATTTGATCCACTGCATCACTGATTTGAAGATAAAATTCTCTGAAGGAGCATTGAGGTCATCTCGACTAAGGAGGTTCGACAACTGATCTGCGTTAATATGCGACAAGAATGCTTCACTTTCGCAGATTTCCTTGTACATCGAGGCCATCTTCCGCTGTGTCGCTTCTTGAAGGTCTGTCAGACCGTGTCGATCGGCAATCGTACAGATGCGACAGTACGTTATCACATCAAACCGAAGCTGAACATACTCGGTGTTCAGGTAATCACAACATTGTTGAACAACACTTGTGACTTGAAGATGATCAGCCGCGACGAGAACTGCAAACACGTTTTCATCGTTGACATGAACCTCTCCACTGTAGATGGAATCCACGACGATCTTCAAAGCAGCTGCTGAAATGTTTTCATCTTTGAGTTCAATCACTTCCTGGTTGGATTCCTTCATTTCATGGGTAAACATGGCGTGGAAATAATCGCTGTTCGCAGCGAGCACAATGCGATGAGCTGGAAACACGTCTTCACCCACCTTCAAACGAATATCAACGAATTCACCTTGTTCGCGAAACTGAGCACACTTGGACAAAAGAATCTCAGAATGAGCGACCATGCTCGATTCAGTGTTTGCAAAGCAGAATTAAGTTTCGGTTAAACTGGACCAAACTGGTGGCGATTCTGATCTTTGCGTGATCGCGTGACCTTGCACGGGCAAGGCAATTTACATAAGCTTCAAACAAATGAGATATGTTAATCAAGTCAAAGTAAAGAAAGTATACGGTATTTTCTACATTGTTGGTCAAAGCTATGTTATGAAGTTGAATCCCATTTGTTAAGTAAAGTCATGGAAGTCCATGGGTGGATACGTGTTCCAAAACAAAGCCAAATTGAGAAATTTAATTGTACACAAAGGAACTTAACTTAATTTGAATACACAGACTGATTCCATCCATGCGAAACTCGTTGTTTATAACTGAATATCTGAATAATTCTGATTTTTGTTAATTGTGTTATGTTTGTATTTGCTGTTCTATTTATGGCCTTTTACATTGAACTGTCACGGTAGGGACCTTCTAAAAGCAAGACGGCAACGGGAGCGAAAACGTTACTAAGAAAATTGACGTTATCTGATCTACTTTGTGATCATTCCAACCCGCTGAACTTGTACAAAGCGAAGGAATTATCCAGAAACATAAGAAAAAGCAATGCTGTTCAAGTCCACAAAAAGAAAGAAAAATTCACCGTTATGAGCTCACGGTCTATTTAAAACTTCGAATTTGGTCATTAAACGTAGTTGTCTTCCAGAGAAAGTCAAAGAAGTGTACTTATTGCCTTCGACGTAGAAAGCACGCATTCCTATAATACAGATTGGAGTCGCGATTGTATGGAACAACGTTGGTTGAATGTACGCGTATCTGACATTCCCGCAGATTTTGCAGGATGACATCATCACAAACAACTTGGCAACTTGGCAAAGGAGAGAGAGCCTGGTAACATCATCCGCACTCCCTAATCTTTGATTAGTGCCTTTTGTTATGCACAAGTACAGAACTATTGTTTAGCAAATTAAACCTTTTATTATCCTTAATATAACGTTCAGGTAACGTCGAGAAGTCGTCAGTCTTTGACGGTTTTAGCAGTTTCTATGAATTCTTAACAGGGACGGATCCCTGAACTTTCGCCCATTGGAGGTGTTCAAATGTTATAATTCCCACAGCCGAAACTAAGGAAGTAAAAGTGCCTCCTACAGTGAACTAGTACGTTATACGAAAAAAAGTACTTTACAGCGTTACATTTATTTTGCTTGCAAGACTAAAATTTGTTTAAAGAAATCTGTGAAGCATTACGCTCTTGGGACAATATACTGATAAATGCATCAACTGAGAATGAGTGCTGTCCAATGTTAGAAGCAAGGAATTATACCTGAGTTTCAAGAAACAGTTTCAAAAAATGGTCGACAAGATTTCTTGGTGAACTTTAAAAGTGTCTGCAATTTTTTTTTCTTTTTGTTAAAATTCAGATTTATGGAAAAACGCCAATCACCTAACAGCGTGCGATCGAGGCAATTTCTTTCACGAAAACTCTGCATCTAAAACCTCCTGTAGGCGGACACCTTTTTTAAGCGGAAGCTGGCATTTTTATCAAGGTTTAGGGGAGCTAAAATAACCGCCCTTTAGCAGAAAGGCCTCCTCAAACTCACAAGGCAGTTCCACTCCATCTAAATGCAATAATAATAATAATAATAATAATAATAATAATAATAATAATAATAATAATAATAATAGAAGTCTTTATTTTCTCACAAGATAAAAAATACGTATCTCATGTCACAATATCTGGGTAAGAAGTACATACATCTAAGTTATTTACAATTAAAATACGCTCACATAGCTAAATTGTATTTAAAAATTAGGCGATTAACGTAAGAGTTCTTGAATCTATCTGTATTAACTTTCGAATACTGACTTGTTTACATGTAACCTACTTGTTTACATGTAACCTACTGTTCACTTCTGTTGATTCGTTTGTTACCTCACTATTTACTCAATTTTCTCAGTATGACTCTGTATGACTTCACTTTTTAATTCATTCCGAGTTTTCATTGGATGTTTGTACTACTGATGAAGCTTGTCTGTTGAGCCCTTGTTCAATCAAGCGATGAAAATCGATTGTCTCGACTTTCTCTGGAAGCTTTTGGATAACCTAGTTGGAATTTTTTTTCCATCAGCGTAGTGAGTAAATCGAGGAAAAGAAAGAACACTGCCGTTAGCATGCTTTAGTTTATTTCTCTTCAGTTTTACAAATTGTGTTGAATTCGAGTTTGATGAAACAAATATTTACTTTAAACAGAATTAAATGATGGAATTCATCTTGACTTACAGTTATTTTGTGAGATCAACTCCTAAGCAACAAGGGGCGAAGTACCAAGTTAGATATACAGAGTTCATTGACGTGCAACGAGATCGAGAGGTTTCTTTTATTGCATGTCCAACTCCAGTATTGAAATTCCGCACAACTGGTCTACCCGTTCAGCTACTGGTATATAGGAGAATAAGGCCCAATTAAGCGTACGTTTCTCAAAACTGTCGAAAACATTTGCGTGTCCAAAAAATTGTTTTAGGTGCATACGCGCGATGTTCATTATCAAAAATGCATTTTTTATAATTGTAAGTGGTAAAAATATAAAACCTTTCGAAGATTAAGAAACGTACCCCACATTAGGCTAGTTTGCACTAAAAGTACCCCGAATCGATAGAAATAAGTATGATACATCTCGCAAATAAAAAGTCTTCGGGGGTTTTGAGGAACGGATTTCAGGACTGAAAGTTTGTCTGAAAAATGGCAAAAATGAACTGTTCACGGTGGTCGCAGTGGTCGCGGTAGTCGCAGTGGTCGCAGTGGTCACACATGAACAAGCCCAACTGGCTAGACAGATCTAGATTGGATGCTTGAATATACCTACGCAGGATAGACACTGGGCAACACTCGCTCTCTAGCTTAGCGATCTAAACATAATTGCCCTCTCTATCCAAGTTCGTTTTACTTTGCGGCACGAATACCTTAACAAAATCATCGTAAAAGCTAAGGGACTCTGCAATAATCAGGGTGAGGTGTTCTGAAATGAGTACCATACGGCTAAAAGTTATCTTGAAGCCCCTCTGTACAAAGGCTGAAATAAGTTCTTACCACCCCTCCCTGTTTAAGTCGATAACTAAGGTACAATCCCCCTCCACCCCGCCCCCTATTTCCAGCCAACGTTACCACGCATTGGGCTGTAAAACCCTAGCAGAAACAACACACTGAATCAGTTGGAAATGAGCTCCTGCCCACATTTTATAACAGCTACAAAGAGGGAGCTGGTAAGGCAACTCTGGTTTGATGAAGAAAATGTTCATTGCAGAAAGAGACCGACGGTACATTGTGAATCAAGAACTTCACAGACAATGCAAACATTGGCCGATGTAAGGCAAAAACCACATGTTTGAAGGAAAAATTGAAACTATTAAAAATATGATAGCAGAACATGACAATAGTCTCTTCAGCCGACCTGACGGGCAAATTACAGGCATGGCTGTCTTACCACTCAAGTATAACTCTGACACTATCCATGCTATAACAACTGACAGGCATTCTAGAGAATGGTACCCAGCTGATTGGAGACCTAGATGCTGCAAAGGAAAGGTACAAAGCAGCATATCCCATTGGATTAAACAAAAGTAGATCTACATATAGGAGAAGGAAAGAAACTAAGAGAAAAGTCAAACGAAGAAAGGGGAAGCTGCTCGGATAAATTACTTGGACCACAGGAGGAGCTAATGTCACCTGGAAGTGACGCGACGACCTCGCGCAACTTGTCTCGGATACTTTCGATACACCGATAGCTTGATAGTCTTGGCTGATATACTCTCACGGGGTCGCAGTTAGCGGGCGTCTTGGTCTGTTTCACATGCTCGCATTCATGATGTGATGCCATGTCACTGTTAAGGTGAACAGAACGAGAAATCTCACACCCTTCGCGAGTGCATAACCACAGACTGCCGCGACTTGTCAAGAAACAGCGATCGCGTCCAGCCGTTCGACATGAAAACACACCAGTGCATACTTCAACAAGGGCTGGGCTAGCAGACTCGACCTTTTTCTGTGGGTCATTAAAAAATCCTTCCAGAAAGTAACCACATTTTAGGCAGTTCGGTGGCTTCGACCTATTGAAATATTCCTCGGAACAACTTCGACTCGAGCCGCGACCACGACCGCTCATTACAGTTGAACGTTACCAAAAACCAACCAACAGATGTAAAAATACGCCTCGCTAACAAATTGGAAACCAACCACAGAAGACAGGAACCTTACACCATAAACTGCTCACGAACTAACCGCTCAACAACGTTTCCGAGAAACAGTGAAATGCTACTGATACGCCACTAAGACAAAAATTGTGAGATATGTGCGACAATCGACTCAAAAGTGACGTTTGATTGGTTGACTACCGAGACTATATATACCAGAAGCGACCTGTTAGCCAATCAGGGACAAGCTTGCAAACGGTGCGGGCCAACAGGACTAAGCTTCATGTATAGTCAAATAAGAACGCGCGACCGAGAAGCACGGTTGATGGAGGAGGTAACGTGGTTGTCCCGGGTACACACATACCTTTCATTGGAGAGAAGAGGGCAATTTTTTTACGCCCACTTCAAGATGGAGGACACTTTCCGTGGTAGACTGGTAACTAACAAAATAACGCTCCGGTTAGCCTACATAGGACTTTGGTTAGTCTAAATAGCTCGCCGGTTAGCCTAAATATCTCTTTAGTTAGCCTAATTTAGCTTTGGTAGCTTGCAGTTAGCCTATATTGGAGGTAAGGATATCTAGCCTAAAATCTGGAAGGGCAGCCGTTGGTAGTCTTGTTGTAAGGTTCACGCTAGAGAATCCGACGACCCGGGTTCGACTCATCTCGTCCTCTAACTTAAAAAAGTAGCTTAGTGTGATTTATGGTGTCCGCCATGTTGAAATGGGTGTAAAACAATTGCGCGGGGAGGGAGGAGGAGAGGGGGGGGGGGGGGGGGGAGGATACTCCAGTCACTCATATGTTACAAATTGCAGTAATTTGCACATTTACCTACATCATCGAATTTGTTCGGACCGAGGAAAATGTCCTGGTTGTGGTTTTGTTCCGGCCGAAATAGTCGTCAGGCATTGATTTTACGTCCTAATTGTTCTGTGATTTAAGTAAAGAACTCATTACGGAAAGTCAAAGTAACCCGAATCAAAATAGGACGTGCCACCCTCCCATCCTTTGAAACTCACGATGGGGGCGCGGTCAGAGAAAAAAAATGGGCTCCTCTGGTATAAGAATGATCCGCCATCGAGTTAATCTACCCATGAAGAAGTCAAACAATAGCATTAACTTAGTTCAGTTCATTTTCAACGTTCTTACGAAACAAATTAGCTTCTGAAACTGGATTAAATGACATAACAAAGTAGCGCAATATTGACACTGCTCCGCTAAACTATATGTATAAGCAGTGTCCATGGCATGAAATGCATTCTTTTCCTCTCAAAGAGCCCGGTTGATTAAAACAGCACTGATCAATTTCAAATCCCGTTATGCAATTCTAACGGACTAAATCTGACTAATCTCAAACTTAACTGTAACCTTTTTAAAGCGAAAAGCACTTCAGTTAAAATCAAAGAAACCAAGTCTATAGTTTATATTTTAATCCCAGCTTGTAACACTCAGATTGGCTTTTAAAACAACCGGTCTCTATCATCCGAACTTGTAATCAGAAGGTGTTAGGTTCGACTCCTGACAGGAGCACTCGGATTTCTTTTTTCCGAGTATGCCTGCGTCACTTTCTTGAATAATCATCATTCTCAACCGGTCTCTATGTTTGACAAGAAAATAAAACTTTTACATTTGTCATGCCTTGCTCTGCTATATTATAATACACAAATAAGTCGTTATCACACTAGGCAATTTGTCTTGCATCCAGTTGTCTCGCAATCAAGTTATACGAACTGTTACGTAGTGTAACATGCTTGCTAGTGTTACAACGCCTTTAAATACTTAACGATGAAATACGCAGTTTATTCTGCTGACTAGCAGATCTCAACCTGATAACCGTTTCTAGTTTTCAACAGCGTTCTCCAATAAGGGTCATCAAACACTCAGAGACTAAGAAAGTTAACGTTAGTCAACCCATTTACAAATAAATTTGGTATTGTAAAACTCTCATACAACATACAAGGACGTGCTGACACCTGTTTTTCGTAATCCGATTTAAAGAATCTACTGAATAAACTTTCCCCAACCGAAAGCTAAGTCTCCTTTGTCCCTTTTTTCGCCTCTCCCTTTACAGAGGCTTTTTCCTCATTAGTTGCCTTGTTTTCCAAGCTTTCTTTCTTTACTGGCATATAACACAAGACAGCGTTACCTATTTCACTAATTCTCTTACTTTCCCACTCGTGTAATGAAATGTGATACACCTCCCCCGGTGGGATTCTAATACCACTGTCAACTGGAAATTTGTTGATTATAAAATAAGTCTTTCCCTCCGCACTTCCACTGCCCCGAGGTAGTTTGGGGGAACATGTGGTTGTCTAACAGCAAACCACTTGTTTTTTATCTCATCATAAACTTCTACTGGTGCAGGGTCCCCATTTGGAGTAATTTTACCTGTCCTACTATCTTTCCAGCAAGAAATCTTCCCACCAGCGACATAAAGTTTGTTGTTATCCACAAAGAGAGTGGATCCAAAGTGAGGGGAGGAGGTTGATGCCTTTTGTTTCCATTCATTCTTTTTGGGATCAAAACAATGAAACACAGCTGGACATGTTTCAGTTGTATATGTCAACCCTTGCATTTCCACTATGCAACACCCATGAAGTACATAGATTTTAGATTTTATAACGACTGCTGCTACATTAATCAACTGCTTATTTTGGTTGTAACTTCTCTCCAAAAAAGGCAATTTTGAACCACTCTGCCATTGGCTCTGAGCGAAACTGTACCGCTGCGGTAGATCAGTGTTACTGATTGCATATAAATATTCATTAACATAACACAAACAGTTAATCACATGGCCACGGCCCATTGATGAGCTCTGAAAACGTGGGAGTGTCTCTCACGTGTTATTAACAACATGGTAACGGTAAATGACACCGGAACTAAACGATTGTTTCGCAGCTACATACAAGTAATTTCCGACATACTCTGCACAAAGAAATTCGAAAGTTCCCTTAGAACGTAAGGTTAAGCTTGCCATGGACGGTAGGGGTTTCCACGTTTTTCTTTCAAAGTCAAAATACCTCGTCTGAGTAGCAGTTGACTTGTCACCTTCTTGTTTTGGGAAAATAGCAACAAGAACCTGAAATAAGAAAGCACCGAAAATGAGACAAGAAAATTACACGGAAGTAGCTCACTAAAAACGACAAGAATACCGGCAAAGGATCAGTTATGAAAGTCTTACGAATATGAAACAGACTAGAACCAAAGAAGGATACTTAACAGACAGTGATCCACAGGTACTATGGAAGTGGAATATGAGAGTTCGAGCTGAAACTGCTCAAATTTGATCGAAAAATAACAAACAATTTCCCATAATGATTGTAAGGCTGACAAAGGTTGTTGGGCGTATATTACATGTGTTTTTATTTTTTCTCTGTGCTTTTGACAATTGTCGTTCTTTGGAATTTTCTTCCAAGTGGTTGGTCAAAGTCATCGATCTTACTTACGGTTAGCAGTAATACTTTAGATGATCATGATCAACCAAACGGTGATTAAAATCGCTTAAATCGGCCTCAGGAGCTCAAAGAGGCGAAAAAAAAAAACAAACAAAAACAAAACAACTCAACAAAGCCCACAAGAGTAACCTTTCTCTGATGTAATGTGAACTTTATTTAAACAAGGAGAACTGATCATCAGTTTAGCTAAAAAATATATATATACGATTACAAAAATGCTTACAACTGTACTACCAGATCGCCATGTGGGAATCCGCTAAGTCAGATACCTGCCTGATGTTTCGTTTAAAGTGCCCAACAGAGCTGGCGTCCTTTATTTTAATTATTTATTGTAGGGTTAACTGGAAAAAATTTTCATTATTTTTCCATACAAAATCTTAACTACTGATAACTAAGGATTTGGAAAAACATTTCAGAATAAAAAGTAGCGATATTAAAACATGACGTTTCGGCGACGACATGTCACCATTATCAAATGTAAATTATAATAAGATTGGTAACGTATATAAAGAAAAGAAGGTGTGAAATTACATTAGTGTAAAACGAGATGGAGTAAAACGAAAGAATGTGCAAATTAAATGAACAGTTTTGCTGGTATGGAGTCTTTTTGAGTGTTAAGAGTCGGTCTCTTTTTCCTTATTAGAAGCATCTCGTAAATAAGGCACTCGAATTTCCCGCGGCATTTCTTTAGGATCGTAAACTACTCGTGAAGATTGTTCGGTCTTTGATCGTGTTGGTCCTTAAGATGTTTGCCGATGACGGAATACTTGTGCTCCTCAATGCGGAGGTGGAGGTGACGGCGAATTATATAGGCTACACAAGCCGTCACCTCCACCTCCGCATTGAGGAGCACAAGTATTCCGTCATCGGCAAACATCTTAAGGACCAACACGATCAAAGACCGAACAATCTTCACGAGCAGTTTACGATCCTAAAGAAATGCCGTGGGAAATTCGAGTGCCTTATTTACGAGATGCTTCTAATAAGGAAAAAGAGACCGACTCTTAACACTCAAAAAGACTCCATACCAGCAAAACTGTTCATTTAATTTTGCACATTCTTTTGTTTTACTCCATCTCGTTTTACACTAATGTAATTTCACACCTTCCTTTCTTTATATACGTTACCAATCTTATTATAATTTACATTTGATAATGGTGACATGTCGTCGCCGAAACGTGATGTTTTAATATCGCTACTTTTTATTCTGAAATCTTAACTAACGATTTGATTGCATTTTGCTCAGTAAACAACAGACTGGAGTTCAAGCTTTTGCTTGCTAGCTTTTGTTCACGATTCAGTCTTTAATTATGAAGTGATTTCATACCCTCCAAACAGATATTTATCGAAAAGAATCGTTGAATGCCCCAGGCTAAATGCAAACCGAATGAGGCTTATTTTCAGGGGATTCAGAGATAAGTTGTCCGTGCACAATCGTTAACTCAGTGTTAACTCACTCATAAATTATCTGACCTGATCTATTACCTGTTAGGTACACAAATATAAATAGCAGAATGCATCATGCAAGGCTTATGTTAGGTCTCTATTCTTACCGGGCTCATTGAGCGTGGCTTTGTTTTCTCTACGGCAAACTTTGAGTTGAGGGAAGGAATCTGGGTATGCAGTAGTGCCTGCGAAACAAGTGTTTGAATCTCGGGCACTTCTTGCATCTCCTCTGCACTTAGCTCTCTTATCACTTCCTTGATGTCCACCAGCCCCAGGCGAACCGCTCCGATAACTTTGGCCGCCACTGCCATCCTCTCTTCCTTCTTGTATTTGATCCACTGCATCACTGATTTGAAGACAAAGCTCTCTGAAGGAGCATTGAGGTCATCTCGACTGAGAAGCTTCAGCAACTGATCTGCGTCAATATGCGACAAGAATTCTTCACTTTCACAGATGTCCTTGTACATCGAGGCCATCTTGCGTTGAGTAGCTTATTGTAGGTTTTTCAGACCGTGTACATCAGCAAATGTAGACAGCTGACGAAACGACTGCACATCAAGTCGCTGAACAAGTTCCTTGTCCAATACATGACAACACTGTTGAACAATGCTTGAGACTTGGAGGTGGTTAGCGGTGGTGAGAATTTCAAACACGTATTTCGTTTCAGTCATTAAGAGTTCCCCGCGATAAATGGAGTCCAATATTATCCTCAATGCGTCTCCAGAAATGTTTTCATCTTTGAGTTCGATGACTTCTTGGTTGGATTCCTTCATTCCACTAGTAAACATGGCGTAGAAATAATCGCTTTCCGCAGCGAGAACATTACGGTGAGCTGGAAACACGTCTTCACCCACTTTCAATCGCACGTCAATGAATTCTTGTTGTTCTCTGAACATCGCAAACTTGGACAAAAGACGAGCAGCCATCTTGGATCGCTTGTAAAGCTTTCAGCAGGCTGATGGAGACAGCGCCCAAATATTTGTTTGGTCGTGCTTGACTGCTTGGTAACTCGGTCAAGCGACGCATGTTTTATTTTTGGCGTTGGTTAACAAGAAGAGTGGGGTGGGAGATAAAGAAGTTCAAGCAACCCGTCTGGTGCCGTTTTCCATGAAAGCGTTTACTTCGCAAATCTCTCCGAACTTTAAGGCCAACCGAAGGCATGGAGACTTTCCTCTCTGAGCTCTGTCTTATTGTGACGATCGGCTGTTCTTAAAATTTTCAGTTTTCTCTCTCTGTAATCAATACAAAGCTGTAATGTTGAATTTTTCCTCGGACAGGTTGTTCATTAAGGCTAAGTAATACAGGCCACATTTTCTTTCAACTTGTCGCGCAACAATGTTGCATTGCAAGTTGCAATTATTTGTTGCCCGTATTATTACCTCCGCGTGCAACAATTTTTTTCAAATTCAACATAAAAAAGTCTACGCTATTTCTACTATTTGCAACAGGAAAATTTATTCAGCACCCCTTCCCAGTTCACCCCGCCCCCAAAACCACATGTTTGGAGGAAAAATTGAAACTATTAAAAATATGATAGCAGAACATAACGATAGTCTCTTCAGTGACCTGACGGGCAAATTACAGACAGGGCTGTCTTGCCACCCCCAGTATAACTCTGAAACTATCCATGCAATAACAATTGACGGGTATTCTAAAGAATGTTACAAAGCTGATTGGGCGTCTTGCCCTGCCTCACATGCTCACATTCACAATGTGACGCCATGTCCTTGTTAACTGAGGTGACACTTCAAGATGGAGGATACTTTCTGTGGCAGACTGGTAACTAACAAAATAAAGCTCCGGTTAGCCTACATAGGACCGTTTGGTTAGTCCAAATAGCACGCCGGTTAGCCTAAACATCTCTTCAGTTAGCCTTATTTAGCTTAGGTAGCTTGCGGTTAACCTAAATTTGAGGTTTGGATATCTAACCAAAAATCTGGCAGGCAGTCGTTGGTACCAGTGGCAAGGTTCACGCTAGGGAATCCGACGACGCGGGTTCGACTCTTCTTGGGGTCATCTCTTTTTCTAACTTAAAAAAGTAGCTAAGTGTGATTTATAGTATCCGCCATGTTGAAATGGGCGTAAAAAAATTGCGCGGGGAGGGAGGGGTGAGGGGGAGGAGGATACTCCAGTCACTCATATGGTTTAAAGGGGACTCATATTTAACGTCAGCAGAAAAGGTGTTGCTTATTAGATGACACTAGAGGTGAGCGTCTTACTGTAAACGTCAACCCTTGACCATGTTTAGTAAACAATTATTTACCAAAGTGGAGGTGAATAGTGATGAATATTTACCGAGCCGTGAAGCAGCAATATACCGACAAATGGTGGGAAATTTTAAAGCTAGCGCGCCGCGCAGTAAGGGATTTCTTATTGCAGAAAGATTTTTCTCCCTTTCTTGCGGACAAATAAAACTTCTGGAGGCACTTGTTTAGTTGCTACGTGTCTTTTCTTTGACTGCACTATGAAATTTCTTCTGTTTTTGAAACCATGCTGTAATAAACATTAGATGTTTCATTGTTTACATTGTAATTATATTGCTCGACAGTTTTCGTAAACAATGCATTGTATTTTTATTTTTCGCCTTAGAATATAAGGCTTGAAAGATTAAATAACTTACCATGTAATGCCGTCAAACCAAACTTTGTTGCCATTTTTGTAATTTTTGTAACAGCCGCCTCGTTTATCGAAATAATTTCCTCTAAAAGTGACTGTAGCGAAATAGGAAGCCATCTTGTTTCTCTTCGGCTGCTTGGAAGTGAATAGTACTTAGCTAATCACCTCCGAGCCAGCCAATCAGCGCGCGCGAAAAAGCACTAGTCACTTGAGTGGTATATACTAAAATGTTATAAAATCCAGTAATTTGCACATTTACGTAAATTTTTTACATCATCGAATTTGTTCGGACAGTAAAATGTCCTGGTTGTGGTTTTGTTCCAGCCGAAATAGTTTTCAGGCATTGATTTTACGTCCTACGTTTTGTTATTTAAGTAAAGAACTCATTACGGAAAGACAAAGTAACCTACATCAAAATAGGATGTGCCACCCTCCAATCCTTTGAAACTCACGATGGGGGCGCAGTCAGGGAAAAAATTCGGCTCCTTTGTTATAAGAATGATCCGCGCATCGAATTAATCTACCCATGAAGAAGTCAAGCAATAGCATTAACTTGGGTCAGTTTATTTTCAACGTTCTTACGAAACAAATTAGCTTCTGAAACTGGATTAAATGAGATAACAAAGTAACGCAATATTTACAATGCTCTGCTAAACTACATGTATAAGCAGTGTCCATGGAATGAAATACAGTCTTTTCCTTTGAAAGAACCCGGTTGATTAAAGCAGCACTGATCAATTTCAAATCCCGTTATGCCGTTCTAACGGACTTAATCTGACCAATCTCAAACTTAACTGTGACGTTTTAAAGCGAAAAGCACTTTAAAATCAAAGAAACCAAGTCTATAGTTTATATTTTAATCCCAGCTTGTAACACTCAGATTGGCTTTTAAAACAAACGGTTTCTGTGTTTGACAAGAAAATAAAACCTTCACTTTTGTCATGCCTTGCTCTGCTATATTATGATACAGTGAATAAGGCGTTATTACACTAGGCAATTTGTCTTGCATCCAGTTGTCTCGCAATCAAGTTATTCGAACTGTTGCGTTGTGCAACATGCTTGCTAGTGTTACAACGCCTTTAAATACTTAACCATGCCATGTAATACGCAGTTTATTCTGCTGACTAGCAGAGCGTTTTTAGTTTTCAACAGCGTTTTCCAATAAGGGTCATCAAAAACTCAGAGACTAAGAAAGTTAACGTGAGTCAACCCATTTACAAATAATTTTGGTATTGTAAAACTCTCATGCAACATACAAGGACATGCTGACATCTGTTTTTCGTAATCCACTTTAGCGCGTCTACTGAATAAACTTTCCTCAACCGATAGCTAAATCTCCTTTGTCCCTTTTTTCGCCTCTCCCTTTACGGAGGCTTTTTTCTCCTTAGTTGCCTTGTTTTCCAAGCTTTCTTTCTTTACTGGCATATAACACAAAACACCGTTACTTATTTCTCTAATTCTCTTACTTTCCCACTCGTGTAATGAAATGTGATACACCTCCCCCGGTGGGACTCTAATACCACTGTCAACTGGAAATTTGTTGATTATAAAATAAATCTTTCCCCCCACTTCCACTGCCTCCAGGTAGTTTGGGGGTACATGTGATTGTCTGACAGCAAACCACTTGTTGTTTTTCCCTTCATAAACTTCTACTGGTGCAGAGTCCCCACGTTCATCTGGAATAATTTCACCTGCCCTACTATCGTCGTTCCGGCAACAAGAAATCCTCCCACCAGCGACATAAAGTTTGTTGTTATCCACAAAGAGAGTGGATCAAAAGTGAGGGGAGGAGGTTGATGCCTTTTGTTTCCATTCATTCTTTTCTGGATCAAAACAATGAAACACAGCTGTTTGAGCTGTCATCTTTAGCTCATCGAAGCTGTAACACCCATGAAGTACATATATTTTAGATTTCATTACGACTGCTGCTACATTACATACTAGGTTGTTACTTTTCTCCAAAAAAGGCAATTTTGAACCACTCTGCCATTGGTTCTGAGCCAAACTGTACCTCTGGGGTGGATAAGTGTTACTGATTGAGCATAAATTACGTCTAGTGATTTTTGCTAATTAAGTGCGTATCATATGACGTCAGTAAGCTTATCGTAACGCGAGCTTCGTTGATCGGTCAGTCATAAGCTCGTTTTCATAGGGCAAGCACGTCAATTCGCCCGCATCATGGCTCACGCAGATCCCTCTGGCGCTAAAAAGCGATCCACACGCAAAACAAAATCAACCCGCGACGAAGATGCCTTTGTATACGACTTTGGTCTGCCACCCGTCCATTTTCCGTCGGCTACTGACCAACAGCTGAAAACAGAAGAAAGTCACAAGGGGGACACACCTTTAAATACGGTCCACGCTTTAAGTCCCCAACAACAACAGATGTTAGCAGTCGACCAGATCCTTACCGAGCCAAACCATTTGGCCCAGAAGATTTCCCTCGTCCAGGCTGAGCGTGATAAACTGGCAGTGGAGTTGGAACTTCTTCGCTTCAAACAGGCACAGTCTCCTCCGCCGCCACCCTCAGGCGCTGCCAAAGGCCAAGGGACATCAGCATCCCCTCCAATGACACGCAAAAAACGCCACGTCGACTGGCCGCACGAGTTTTGCCCAGGTATGTCTACCAACGTAGAGTATGAAAAGCTTGATCTCGCAGAGTTCGTCGCCGGGTATCTTGCAATGATCAAAACGTATGATCCCGAGGCGATAAAATTCATGCTCCGCCACTTAGAGCTCCTTATGATTAAAGGAATCAGCTATACTTGGACCAGCGTTCGGTCTTTCCACGCTCACATTGCTAAACAAGTCGAGTTGTTTCGCCTGGAATGGTCCGATGCCGCAGAAATTCGCGATCGAGCGAACACGTTTTTCAAACACTCGCATTTACGTCCTGCACCCACCTCTCGCGCGACGTCCTCGTCCACTCCCACAACGCGCGCAAAACCGGACGGGAATCAAGACAACCGGGGTTGTCGGCAGTGGAACTATACAGGTTCTTGCCCTTGTGACAAGGACAAAGATACATATCCCGCTCAACACAAGTGTCGTGTTTGCACTCAGGACCATCCTATGCTTCATTGTGCGAAGAGAAGAAATCCCATTCCGTCAACCTTTTGACAACGCCTCTCAGCGCCACCCTCTTCTACCCTCGATCGGACTTCGGACTTAACAAAGGATATTGAGTTACAGGACACCTCTTCGTGTATGGAACCTTTCACTTTTGACTCTACTAACCCTACGGCTCATGGTGCTAAAATATCCGCAGTCATCCGTCATATACTGGCTTCACGGTCAGACCAACCTAACGCATTTGGGGCTAAAATTCCCGTTAAAACCACGTTAAACGTTGACAGATGGGAACATCTTTTGTGCGATTATGACGATAAGATCGTCGTGGAATTTTTAAAGTATGGTTGGCCGATCAACTATTGCTCCACTCAGTTGCCACATTCCATACTTCGTAATCTTTCCTCAGCGTTGGCTTTCGCGGATCATGTACGACATTACATCGAGACCGAATTGTCCTTTGATGCAATTGCGCGGTTCTTCTAAACGCCGAGTGGTCATGGATCTCAGCTATCCACCATTTTCTTCTGTAAACAGTGGCATTCCCTCGACCACATATCTTGATTCTCTCTTTAAACTTCGTCTTCCCGGAAAAGGGCAAAGGGCGGGGTTGTTATCTTTACAAGAAAGATCTTCAACGCGCTTATCGTCAACTGCCAATTGACCCCAAAGACTATCATTTGTTAGGTTTTAACTTTGACAATCATCTGTATTTTGACACTCGTTGCCCTTTTGGCTTGAGATCTTTTGCAATGATATGTCAACGCACGACAAAGGCCGTCATTTACATTTTCACACAATCCAACTTCTCTGCTGACGTTTACCTCGACGATTTTTATGGCGCAGAAATTCCGGCACCGGCTCATACCGCGTTTGCCGCCCTTGGAGTTCTCTTTGATTCCCTCGGCTTAGCCTCTTCGCCCGAAAAGGACTCACCGCCAGCGACTGAGATGGTTTGCTTGGGTATTCTCGTCAACTCAGAGAATTTAACTTTACGAGTACCAGATGCGCGGCTTCGCAAATTATCTGACGAATTACATCCGTGGCTGTCACGCGAGCAATTCACCATCAAAGATTTGCAGTCCTTACTCGGAAAACTTTCTTTTGTGACTGCTTGCGTTCACGCCAGCCGGATTTTTCTCTCGCGCCTTTTAAACGCTTTGCGCAGTTTTCCTCCACATGCAAAACATCAACCAGTCACCTAAGAAATGCGTCAGGATCTGTCGTGGTGGAAAACATTTCTTCCCCTATTTAACGGTGTTTCTGTTATCAAGCCCGCGGAGTGGCTCTTTGATAATTTGCGTTTCACCACCGATGCTTGTATGGTTCGTGGCGGCGCGACATGCCTCAGTCAATGCCTCACGTTTGCCTTCTCGCATTTTGTCTGTTCCGCTGCGACTCATATCTCCGCTTTGGAACTCTTCACTATCATTGTTGCTGTGAAGTTCTGGGCTCCTATGTTGCAACATCAGCGATTTCTCATCTCGTGCGACAACGAGGCTGCTGTTACTGTCATCAACTCAGGCTCCACTAAGGATCCTTTCATGCAACGCTGTTTGAGACAATTGTGGTTTCTTTCAGCGTTCCATGACTTCGAACTGCGTGCTCGTCACCTTCCAGGCGAACATAACTCGTTAGCGGACGCTTTGAGTCGTTGGCATATTCCCTCGTATCAAGCGCAGTTTGCACAGCTCACAACACAGCTCGGAATCAGTTACGTTTTCCACCAGATCCCGGCGACTTTATCTATTTTGATGTTGACTGACATTATCTGTATATCTATATATCGCTTTTTTCCGTCACTTTCATGTACATTTATGGCTTATATCTCTCTATAGGTTTATTTCTATATATATATATATTTTTTCTTTTTTCTTCTTTTCTCCTTCGTTTCAGGGTCCTTCATCAGCATCCCTACACTCGATGCTTTTGCCCAGCGTCTTCTTGATCTTGCCTTTGCCGATTCTACTCATCGGAATATGAAGTCTCACGTTAGCGTTTATACTAAGTTTTGCCGTTCGGTTTCTTGCCCTCCCTTCCCTATTCAAATTCCCTTTCTTATACGCTACGTCGCTTATCTTACCCTCTCTGGGCGAGCTTATGGCACAATCATTAACCATCTTAGCAGCCTTAAGCACTTTAACCAGCTTTTAGGTTTTGGTAAGGTCTGGGACTCACATTATCGTTTTCAGTTAGTTCTTCGAGGCGCCAAGCGATACCTCGGCGTGGCTCCTACTCGCAAACATCCCATTACGCCGGAGCTCTTGCTTCAACGCCTCACGCCTCTACATGCCGCGATGTGGGCGCTATTTCTCGTCGCGTTTTTTACCTTTTTACGTAAATCTAATTTAGTTCCTGATGCGCCGAATTGCATTTCTTCCAAAGTTCCCTTGCGATCTGATTTAGCCTTCACCTCCCAAGGTGCCACGCTGCATATTCGGGCTTCTAAGACTATTCAATATCACCAGCGTTCTTTGTCAATCCCCTTGCCTCGCATTCCTGGTTCCCCTCTCTGTCCCGTCACGGCTTTACGGCATCATCTGCGGCTCAACTCCGGTCCGTCTCACGCGCCGCTTTTCTCGGTCATTTCCCCCACGCCTCAGCGCTTATTTCCTCTTACGTATCGCCATTTTTGCGCTTTTCTTTCCAAGACCATTAGTGCACTCGGTTTAGTCCCGGCCCACTATTCTCCTCACAGCTTTAGGCGCGGCGGTGCTAGTTTTGCTTTTAAATGCAACGTTCCCGCCCCGCTTATACAGCGGCAAGGTGATTGGCAAAGCGACGCCTATCTCGTGTATCTTGAGATGACTCCTGCTCAAAAGCACCTTGCAGTCAAGACTATGGCTGCCAATGTTCTGCGTTTGTCTCGCCCTTAACCTATAGTCTCTCATTTTTTACCTATACATATTTAGCTATTTTTGCTATCACATTCTATTTACAATCACGCCCCTTCAATACCACCCAACTTCGGTTTGGGCCTTTTGGCGGGAGTCTATTGATTCAGCTACGACGTCATTCGCTACCCAGTGTACAGCAGTCGAATCTGACTCAATAAACTTGTTGCCCAAACCTTTCGTTGTGTGATTATTGAGAGCGCGTGATTGAGCATAAATTACGTCTAGTGATTTTTGCTAATTAAGTGCGTATCATATGACGTCAGTAAGCTTATCGTAACGCGAGCTTCGTTGATCGGTCAGTCATAAGCTCGTTTTCATAGGGCAAGCACGTCAACCCAACCCTCCCTCCCACGGGAGTCTATTGATTCAGCTACGACGTCATTCGCTACCCAGTGTACAGCAGTCGAATCTGACTCAATAAACTTGTTTCCCAAACCTTTCGTTGTGTGATTATTGAGAGCGCGTGATTGCATATATATGTTCATTAACATAACACAAACAGTTTATCATTTGGCCATAGCCCATTGATGAGCTCTGAAAACGTGGGAGTGTCTCCCAGGTGTTATTATCAACATGGTAACGGTAAATGCATATGCCACTGCCAAAAGGGAACCAGCTTCTTGCAGCTACATACAAGTAATTTCCGACATACTCCACACAAAGAAATTCAAAAGTTCCCTTAGAACCTAAGATTAAGCTTGCCATGGACGGTAGGGGTGTCCACGTTTTTGTTTCAAAGTCAAAATACCTCGTCTGAGTAGCAGTTGACTTGTCACCTTCTTGTTTTGGGAAAATAGCAACAAGAACCTGAAATAAGAAAGCACCGAAAATGAGACAAGAAAATTACACGGGAGTAGCTCACTAAAAACGACAAGAATACCGGCAAAGGATCAGTTACGAAAGCCTTTCCAAAGCTTCTTGGATGTATATTACATCTGTTTTTATTTTTTCTCTGTGCCTTTGCCATTGTCGTTCTTTGGAATTTTCTTCCAAGCGGTTGGTCAAAGTCATCGATCTAACTTTACGGTTAGCAGTAGTACTTTAGATGATCATGGCCAACCAAATGTTGATTAAAATCGCTCAAATCGGCCTCGGGAGCTCAAAGATGCGATAAAAAAAAAAAAAAAAAAAACTCAAGAAAACGTACCAACAAGGTAATCTCACTCTGATGTAATGTAAACTTTATTTAAACACGGAGAATCATCAGTTTAGCTAAAAATTATATTATACACGTTTAAAAAAATGCTTACAACTTACAATCCGCTAATTCAGATACCTGCCTGATGTTTCGTTTAAAGTGCCCAACAGAGCTGGCGTCCTTTTTTTAATTATTGTAGGGTTATGAGGGGAAAATTTTTTATTATTTTTCCATATACAAAATCTTTACTTACACTTTGATTGCATTTTGCTCAGTAAACAACAGACTGGAGTTCAAAGCTCTGATTGTATGAGCTTACGCACGCTTGACTTTGCGGCTTGAACAGTTTTCATTTATCGGCTAACGATTCAAAATTTATAATGAATTTTTATACATTGTATGTATTCGGTGTGACTTGAGAATGGGCAAACGTTTGCGGCTGGATAAAGCGGCCGGCACCCAACGAGAATATTTGAGGTACTTCAGATGTCCGGTTTTTCGTTTTGTAAGATCCTTTACGGGCATTTGAAAGGCATATTTGTGTACGTTAGATACAACCTTTGTTCAGTCCAGATTCTTTAATTGAATTTTTAAGCCCACATAAAATTAATTTAGGAAATAGATCCTTAATCTTATCCCCTGAATTTGCTAGCTTTTTTGATGCTCTTTGAGTTGTGACGAATGTGAAACATGATCCTAGCTGCTTTGTTTCAGAAAACGCTAGCTTTTGTTCACAATTCAGTCTTGAATTCTGAAGTGATTTCATACCATCCAAACAGATATTTATCGAAAGAATCGTTGAATGCCCAAGGCTAAATGCAAACTGAATGAGGCTTATTTTCAGGGGATTCAGAGATAAGTTGTCCGTGTAGAATCGTTAACTCAGTGTTAAATCATAAAGTATCTGAACTGATCCTAATTACCTGTAAGGCACACAAATGTAAATAGCAGAATGCATCACACAAGGCTTATGTTAGCGCTATTCAGTATTCTTACCGGGCGCATTGAGCGTGGCTTTGTTTTCTCTACGGCAAACTTTGAGCTGAGGGAAGGAATCTGGGTATGCAGTAGTGCTTGCGAAACAAGTGCTTGAATCTCGGGTACTTCTTGCATCTCCTCTGCACTTAGCTCTCTTATCACTTCCTTGATGTCCACCAGCCCCAGGCGAACCACGCCGATAACTTTGGCTGCCACTTCCATCCTCTGTTCTTTCTTGTATTTAATCCACTGCATCACTGATTTGAAGATGAAGCTCTCTGAAGGAGCACTGAGGTCATCTCGACTGAGAAGCTTCAGCAACTGATCTGCGTCAATGTACGCCAAGAATTCTTCAGTTTCACAAACGTCCTTGTACATCGAGGCCATCTTGCGTTCCGTAGCTTCTTGTAGGTTTTTCAGACCGTGTACATTGGCAAATGTAGCAAGCCGACGATATGTTTGGACATCAAGTCGACGCTGAACAAGTTCCTTGTCAAATACATCGCAACACCGTTGAACAATGCTTGAGACTTGGAGGTGGTTAGCGGTAATGAGAATTTCAAACACGTCTTTCGTTTCAGTCATTAAGAGTTCCCCACGATAAATGGAGTCCAATATTATCCTCAAAGCGTCTCCAGAAATGTTTTCATCTTTAAGTTCGATGACTTCCTGATTGGATTCCTTCATTCCACCAGTAAACATGGCGTAAAAATAATCGCTTTCCGCAGCGAGAACATTACGGTGAGCTGGAAACACGTTAGCCTCCCACGCAGACGTTCTTAGGGGTTCGTCACGCGTTCGTGGGGCAGGAACGCGTGACGAGCCCCTAAGAACGTCTGCGTGGGAGGCTAGAAACACGTCTTCACCCACTTTCAATCGCACGTCAATGAATTCTTCTTGTTCTCTGAACTTCGCAAACTTGGACAAAAGACGAGCTGCCATCTTGGATGGCTTGTAAAGCTTTCAGCAGGCTGATGAAGGCAGCGTCCAAAAATTTGTTTGCGTGATCGCGAGACTCTGTAATCAAGCACCACCAGGTGATATTTTTGACATTCGGTGAGAAGCAGGGGGGAGGGGAGGGCAGCTGATCGATTTTTTTTTAGCATTATACATCAATATATATCTGTGATCGGATTTTTGAAAAGGTGACGAATGAAAACTTGAGCACTGCAAGCCTCGCAGCTGGCACCTCTCTCTGCCTAGGCGCCACCAATGGTTTACATGCCGCCATGATGCACTGTTACCGAACAACAATATAAGAATTGGTTATCATGGAAGGGAATGTACTGCCACATTTTCTTGGAGAAACTGACTCTCTCTGATAGCACTGTGTAATTAATGTCAGAGGCACCAATTACATAAAAGAAATCTTCAGCCATGCGTCCCTGGTGATGGCGCTGGGTGCTTTTTATTGGTGCACGTGTCGTTTGTTTGTATCGATTTGGTACTGGTAAATATGATTTCCTCGTCAAAATGCAAGCAATGATTTCCAGTTTACATTGTGGACGATTGGTTAGAGTCGTCTGTCAAGAATTATAAAAGGTCTGTAATATGCTATTTGCAGTCTTTCTTATAATTTTCTCCATTTTTCTGTATTTTTAGACACTCCTAGGCCACTTTTCTTTTATTCGGGGAAATGAAATTGTGATATCCGTGATTCGTTGTTTTTTCGGCCTGTGAACCGTGAACCGTCCTTTAGAAACACTTGTTGCGTGACACCAAGATTTAACATCACGCAAAGAAAATCATGTTTTTTAACGATATCGATGTGAATTTTATTGTGGCGTATGCGCACCGGAAGAATTTGGTATTGAGTCTCCGTTTGCCTCAAGGCCTGGTTAAGTTCTTCCCAGGATAAAATAAAAGTCTAGATTACTTCAATGTAAATCTGTTTCGTGAGTCATTCATTCCAAGCCAGATCTCCACATTAATCGAGGGTTGCCATTAATCAGGGGCTGACCCAACGAGATGAACAAGTACTTAAAATGCTGTCTTCTCGGGTGTTCCTTGATCGATTGAGACGATTGATGCGCTTTTAAAGTCACAATTGTATCAGCTAATACAGATTGAGCCGTTCGGGAGCTTTGGCTGAATGTTAAAGTTGCAGAAAGTTTCAGGGAATTTCCAGAATCCCAGGATTTTCTTACTGTTGTTTATTTTATGTAAATGCTAGCTGACCCTTTTTCACATTTTAATGAAATATTTGCCCCATTTGAAAACGAAATGAATTAGTTTTCCAGTGTACGTTACGGTATTATTAACATGCATTATCAGTGTGACTAAATTAAAATTTGCAAGCCGTTTAATGCCCTCTGAACAAATATCCACCGAAATGAACAGTTGATAGAGTACCCCAGAGTATTCTATAGTTCATCCTAAAGTTAATCGAAGTGAATAGAAGGGTGTAAGGCGAAGGCAAAATTGCTGAGATACGCAGATAGGTTAGTCGGGTTAACTAGTGCAGACAAAGGAATCATCAGTGCCAGTAACAATTCGTTAGTTCAGTTTATTTAAAACGTTGTCACGAAACATGTTGAACTCGATTTAGTGGGGAAAAAAAACCACTAATATTTACTTCAAACACGCAATATTTATAAATGCGGACGCTTAGCTAACTACGTACACATCACTCATTGAATGCAATCTTACTTAATGATTAAAGAGTAAATGGGGTCAAATCCACGAATCAGCGATTTAGAGCCAATTTAAATTCTGCTTTAAAGCATATCTGGGAACTAAATGGGTTTTAAAACTTAAAAGTTTAGTTATAAGTGTACTCTATTTTTACCTTAATCTTAATTAATCCTAACGGTGTTTAACTAATCTCATCCCTTAATGACAAGAAACCGAAGAAAATAAAACCCTGTTTAGCGTCAGCCATGCAGGGCAATAGACGGTATTCGTATTTTCGGTATTGAACTGGATCGAGCTTGCAATGGAGGCCCATGCGGAGGAAAATATTAGAAACTATTTGCATGTGAAAAGATTTCCCCGCATAAGCCTCGTGTGCAAGCTAGTTCCAGTTCAATACCGAGAATACGAATACGGTTTATTTCACTTTACCGAAATTCTGTCCCTTTTTTCGCCTCTCCCTCTCCAGAGGCTTTTTTTCTCATTAGTTGCCTTGTTTTCCAAGCTTAGGGGTAGGTACAGGAACGTGTTGGCTTGGAAGTCAGGGGTGAGGTTGCAGGGAGTAGAGGAGCTTTTTTATTATGTAGGAGAGCAAGTGTGTTCTGCAAGAGCAGTGCAGTGGTATTACTTTGGGAGGGGTATCGATGTGGGAAGTAGGGGTATATGAGAACAAGGGTGAGAGGTACTGATGTGGAAGCGAGAGTTTGTGATGTTGTCTTATATGCAAGGATCTTTGCCTGTGTTGGGGGACTAGAGTATACAAAAGCTCCCAGTTGGCTTGATAGCTTAGTTGGTAGAGCAATGCATCGGCATCGCAGAGGTCATGGGTTCGAATCTCGTCAGTTCAAGCCTGAATTTTTTCAGGCTTTCTTTTCGCAACTGCTTGAGTTGTGTAGTAACTGTGAGGATCTTTCTTCTATTTGAACTCAAAACCAATTATCGCTATCTTTTCTTGGAATTGAGTTCGTGAGAGCTTGCTTTCCCATTCTAATTTCAGAATGGGCGAACATGTTTGATTCAGTGATAGATATGGGAAAATGCTGTCAAAAAAACAAAACATGTTATCGCAGCCGGCAGCAAACGGCAAGCCGATAAAACAAAGAAAATGAAAGATGGAAACTCTCCTGCCACAATTTCAAAGAAATTATACAGTAATTGAAGTATAACACCATGTGCAACAAAGTTCAGAATACCCAAGGTAATAATTAAAGTGGAAAGGGGTGTAAAGCAGCAAAAACAAAATTACGAGATACGCAGATAGTTTAATCGGGTTAATTAACACAAACAAAGGAATTGCACTCGGCAACAACAATTCTTTAGTTCAGTTTAATTTAAACGTTGTTACAAAACTTGTTGAACTCGATTTAGTGGAAAACAAACTAACGTTTATTACAAAAAGGTAATATTTATAAAAGCCAACGCTAGCTAACTACAATACTCACTCTGTCCAATAAATGCAGTCCTATCTTACAATGATTAAAGAATAAATGGGGTCCAATCCACAAATCAACGATTTAGATCCAATTTAAATTTTGCTTTTAAACATTCCTGTGAACTAAATCGGTTTTTAAACTTAATAGTTGAATTATAAATGTCCTCTTAGTCTATTTTTACCTTAATTAATCCTACGAGAATTTAACTAATCTCTCTCCCTCTTTTGAATAACAAACTAAAGAAAATAAAACGGTCTAAAACCCTTTTTAGCCAGTCTTACAGTGCTATGTAATTAACTTTTCATAAAAAAGATTCTACGCCATATAGGTATATTTGGAATTTAGGACTTCCAATTCACTTTTCAAGCCCAGTTGGTATATCACCAAGCATACTAAGAACGTTAATGTAATTTCTCTTGGTACTTTACCGAAATTCTGTCCTTTTTTGTCGCCCCACTTTTCCCTTTAAAAAGAGGCTTCTTTTTTCTCACTGGAAGACTTGTTTTCCAAGCTTTCTCTCTTTACTGGCAGATAACACAAGGCAGCATCATGACTTATTTCGGCAATTCCCGTCGTTTTCCACTCGTGTAATGAAATGTGATACACCTCCTCCGGTAGAATTCTAATACCACTGTCAACTGGAAATTTGTTGATAATGAAATAAACCTTTCCTTCCACTTCCACTGCCCCGAGTTTGTTTGGGGGAATGTGGGTTTGGTCAACAACAAACCACTTGTTGTTTTCCTCACTATAAACTTCTACGGGTGCAGGGGATTTTTTTTACCCCCACTTCGAGATTGGGGATACTTTCCGTGGCAGACTGGTAACTAACAAAATAACGCTCCGGTTACTGCCTACATAGGACTTTGGCTAATCTAAATAGCACACTGGTTAGCCTAAAAATCTCTTTAGTTGACCTAATCTAGCTTTGGTAGCTTGCGGTTATATTGGAGGTAAGGATATCTAGCCTAAAATCTGGCAGGCAGCCGTTGGTAGTCTAGCTAGGGAATCCGACGACCCGGGTTCGACTCTTCTTGGGGTCATCTCTTCTTCTAAATTAAAAAAGTAGCGAAGTGTGATTTATAATATCCGCCATGTTGAAGTGGGTGTAAAAAAATTGCGCGGGGAGGGAGGGGTGAGGGGGAGGAGGATACTCCAGTCACTCATATGGTCTAAAGAGAACTCATATTTAACGTCAGTAGAAATGGTGTTGCTTATTAGATGACACTAGTGGTGAGCGTCTTACTGTAAACATCAACCCTTGACAACAATTATTCACCAAAGTGGAGGTGAATACAGTGACGGATATTTACCGAGCCGCGAAGCGGCAATATACCGACAAATGGTGGGAAATTTTAAAATCTCGCGCGCCGCGCGGTAAGCGATTTCTTATTGCAGAAAGATTTTTCTCGCTTTCTTGCTGACAAATAAAACTTCTGGACGGCACTTGTTTAGTTGCTACGTGTCTTTTCTTTGATTGCAGTGTGAAATTTGTCCTGTTGTTCAAACCATGCTGCAATTAACACATTGGATGTTTCATTGTTTACATTGTAATTATGGTGTCGACAGTTTTCGTAAACAATGCATTGTATTTTTATTTTTCGCCTTAGAATATAAGGTTTGAAAGATTAAACAACTTACCATGTAATGCGTCAAACCAAACGTTTGCCGCCTCGTTTATCGAAATAATTTTCTCAAAAAGTGACCGTAGCGAAAAGGGAAGCCATCTTGTTTCTGTTCGGCTGCTCGGAGGGGAATAGCACTTAGCTAATCACCTCCGAGCTAGCCAATCAGCGCGCGCAAAAAAGCACTATTCCCTTGTGTAGCCGAGTATATACTAAAATGTTATAAACTTCAGTAATTTGAACATTTACTTAAATTTTTTACATCATCGAATTTGTTCGGACAGTAAAATGGTTGTGGTTTAACCGTTTTGTTCCGGCCGAAATAGTTTTCAGGCATTAATTTTACGTCCTATTTTTGGTGATTTAAGTAAAGAACTCATTACAGAAAGACAAAGTAACCCAAATCAAAAAAGGATGTGCCACCCTCCAATCCTTTGAAACTCACGATGGGGGCGCGGTCAAGGAAAAAGAAATTCGGCTCCTTTGGTATAAGGATGATCCGCGCATCGAGTTAATCTACCCATGAAGAAGTCAACTAAGCAATAGCATTAACTTAGTTCAGTTTATTTTCAACGTTCTTACGAAACAAATTAGCTTCTGAAACTGGATTAAATGACATAATAAAGTAGCGAAATATTTACAATGCTCTGCTAAACTACATGTATAAGCAGTGTCCATGGAATGAAATACAGTCTTTTCCTTTGAAAGAGCCCCGTTGGTTAAAGCAGGACTGATCAATTTCAAATCCCGTTATGCCGTTCTAACGGACTAAAATCTAACCAATCTCAAACTTAACTGTGACGTTTTAAAGCGAAAAGCACTTTAAAATCAAAGAAACCAAGTCTATAGTTTATATTTCAATCCCAGCTTGTAACACTCAGATTGGCTTTTAAAACTACCGGTCTCTGTGTTTGACAAGAAAATAAAACCTTTACATTTGTCATGCCTTGCTCTGCTATATTATAATGCATGTATAAGGCGTTATTACACTAGGCGATTTGTGTTGCATTCAGTTGTCTCCTAATCAAGTTATACGAACTGTTGCATAGTGTAACATGCTTGCTAGTGTTACAACGCCTTTAAATACTTAACGATGAAATACGCAGTTTATTCTGCTGACTAGCAGATCTCAACCTGATAACCGTTTTCAACAGCGTTCTCCAATAAGGGTCATCAAAAACTCAGAAACTAAGAAAGTTAACGTTACTCAACCCAGTTACAAATAAATTTGGTATTGTAAAACACTCATACAACATACAAGGACATGCTGACACCTGTTTTTCGTAATGCAATTTAGAGCATCTACTGAATAAACTTTTCTCAACCGAAAACTAAGTCTCCTTTGTCCCTTTTTTCGCCTTTCCCTTTAAAGAGGCTTTTTTCTCGTTAGTTACCTTGTTTTCCAAGCTTTCTTTCTTTACTGGAAGATAACACAAGGCAGCATTATTACCTATTTCGGCAATTCCCTTCGTTTCCCACTCGTCTAATGAAATGTGATAC
Source organism: Pavona decussata (assembly GCF_977016875.1). Taxonomy (NCBI): domain Eukaryota; kingdom Metazoa; phylum Cnidaria; class Anthozoa; order Scleractinia; family Agariciidae; genus Pavona; species Pavona decussata. Next base: position 1,028,153 of record NW_028145546.1, read on the forward strand.
ACCTCCCCCGGTGGGATTCTAATACCACTGTCAACTGGTAATTTGTTGATAATGAAATAAACCTTTCCCTCCACTTCCACTGCCTCAAGGTTGTTTGGGGGAACATGTGATTGTTTAATAACAAACCACTGGTTGTTTTTCTCATCATAAACTTCTACTTGTGCAGGGTCCCCATATTCATTTGGAATAACTTTATCTGCCAAAATATCTGAAAGATCGTCGCTCTGGCAACAAGAAATCTTCCCACCAGCAACATACAGTTTGTTGTTATCCACAAAGAGAGTGGACCCAAAATGAGGGGAGGAGGTTGATGCCTTTTGTTTCCATTCATTCTTTTCTGGATCAAAACAATGAAACACAGCTGTTTGAGCTGTCAACCCTTGCCTTTCCTCTATACAACACCCATGAAGTACATAGATTTTAGATTTCATAACGACTGCTGCTATATTACATAACTTATGTCGGTTGTTACTTTTCTTAAACAAAGGTAATTTTGAACCACTCTGCCATTGGTTCTGTGCCAAACTGTACCTCTGGGGTGGATCAGTGTCACTGATTGCATATATATATTCATTGACAGAGCACAAACAGTTAATCACGTGGTCACGGCCCATTCTTGCGCTCTGAAAACGTGGGAGTGTCTCCCACGTGTTATTAACAACATGGTAACGGTAAATGACACTGGAATTGAAAAACTGGTTTTCCACAGCTACATACAAGTAATTTCCAACATACTCTGCACAAAGAAATTTGAAAGTTTTCCTGAACGGTAGGAAGTCTTCAGAAACGGACGGTAGGAGTTCCTGAGAACCTAAGGTTAAGCTTGCCATGGACGGTAGGGGTTCCCACGTTTTTCTTTCAAAGTCAAAATACCTCGTCTGAGTAGCAGTTGACTTGTCATCTTGTTGTTTTGGGAAAATAGCAACAAGAACCTGAAATATGAAACATTGAAAATGAGACAAGAAAATTACACGGAAGTAGCTCACTAAAAACGTCAAGAATACCGGCAAAGGATCAGTTACGAAAGTCTTACGAATATCAAACAGACTAGAACCAAACAAGGTTACTTAAAAGACAGTAATCCACTTAACTCTAACCACAGGTTACCGAAGTGGAATGTAAGAGTTAGAGCTCAAATTGATCGAAAAATAACAAGCAATTTCCCATAATGATTGTTTGGCTGACAAAGCTTGTTGGGTGTATATGACATGTGTTTTTATTTTTTCTCTGTGCTTTTGACCATTGTCGTTCTTTGGAATTTTCTTCCAAGCGGTTGGTCAAAGTCATCGATCTAACTTACGGTTAGCAGTAATACTTTAGATGATCATGACCAACTAAATGGTGATTAAAATCGCTTAAATCGGCCTTGGGAGCTCAAAGAAGCGAAAAAAACAAAACAAAAACAAAAAAACAACAACAGCAACAACTCAACAAAGCCCGCAAGAGTAACCTTTCTCTGATGTAATGTGAGCTTTATTTAAACAAGGAGAACTGATCATCAGTTTAGCTGAATATATATAATAATTTTATATACGTTTACAAAACTGCTTACAACTGTACTACTAGAAAGCCATGTGGGAATCCGCTAAGTCAGATACCTGCCTGATGTTTCGTTTAAAGTGCCCAACAGAGCTGGCGTCCTTTATCTTAATTATTTATTGTAGGCTTAAGTGGGAAAAATTTTCATTATTTTTCCATACAAAATCTTTACTAACGATTTGATTGCATTTCGCTGAGTGAACAGTAGACGGGAGTTTAAGGCTCTGATTGTTGAGCTTATCACCGCCAAGCTTGGCTTCGCAGCTTGAACAATTTTCATTTATCGGCTAACGATTCGAAATTGATAATATATTGTTTACATTGCATGTATTCGGTGTGACCTGAGAATGACCAAAAGTTTGCGGCAGGATGATGTAAATCGGCCGGCACACAACGAGAATATTTGAGGTTCTTCAGATGTCCGGTTTTCCGTTTCCTAGGATCCTTTACGGGCATTTGAAAGGCATCAGTTTGTGTACGTTAGATACAACATTTGATCAGTCCAGATTCTTTAATTGAATTTTTAAGCCCGCATAAAATTACTTTAGGAAATAGATCCTTATCCCCTCAATTTGCTAGCTTTTTTGTTGCTTTTTGAGTTGTGACGAATGTGAAACATGATTCTAGCTGCTTTGTTTCAGAAAACGCTAGCTCTTGTCCACAATTCGGTCTTTAATTCTGAAGTGATTTCATACCATCCAAACAGATATTTATCAAAAGAATCGTTGAATGCCCAAGGCTAAATGCAAACTGAATGAGGCTTATATTCAGGGGATTCTGAGACTGACGTTGTCCTCATAAATTACATGTCTGAACTGATCCTATTACCTGTAAGGCACACAAATATAAATAGCAGAATGCATCACACAAGGCTTAGGTTAGATCTCTATTCTTACCGGGCTCATTGAGCGTGGCTTTGTTTTCTCTACGGCAAACTTTGAGTTGAGGGAAGGGATCTGGGTATGCAGTAGTGCTTGCGAAACGAGTGCTTGAATCTCGGGCACTTCTTGCATCTCCTCTGCACTTAGCTCTCTTATCACTTCCTTGATGTCCACCAGCCCCAGGCGAACCGCTCCGATAACTTTGGCCGCCACTGCCATCCTCTCTTCCTTCTTGTATTTGATCCACTGCATCACTGATTTGAAGACGAAGCTCTCTGTAGGAGCATTGAGGTCATCTCGACTGAGAAGCTTCAGCAGCTGATCTGCGTCAATGTACGACAAGAATTCTTCACTTTCACAGACGTCCTTGTACATCGAGGCCATCTTGCCTTCCGTAGCTTATTGTAGGTTTTTCAGACCGTGTACATCAGCAAATGTAGAAAGCTGACGATACATTTGGACATCAAGTCGACGCTGAACAAGTTCCTTGTCCAATACATCGCAACACTGTTGAACAATGCTTGAGACTTGAAGGTGGTTAGCGGTGGTGAGAATTTCGAACACGTCTTTCGTTTCAGTCATTAAGAGTTCCCCACGATAAATGGAGTCCAATATTATCCTCAAAGCGTCTCCAGAAATGTTTTCATCTTTGAGTTCGATGACTTCCTGGTTCGATTCCTTCATTCCACCAGTGAACATGGCGTAGAAATAATCGCTTTCCGCAGCGAGAATATTACGGTGCGCTAGAAACACGTCTTCACCCACTTTCAATCGCACGTCAACGAATTCTTCATGTTCTCTGAACTTCGCAAACTTGGACAAAAGACGAGAAGCCATCTTGGATGGCTTGTGAAGTTTTCAGCAGGGTGATCGAGACAGCGCCCAAATATTTGTTTGCGTGATCGCGTGTCTCTGTGATCAAGCATCCGTCAGGTGCAGTCAGGTGATATTTTTGACATTCGGTGAGAAGCAGGGGGGGGGGGAGGGAGGGGAGGGCAACTGATCGGTTTTTTTTATACATCTAATTTTAACAATATTGTGAAGCGCAACTGAGTATATCCATATAGAGGTTTGCGCTATATAAATTATTATTATTATTATTATTATTATTATTGTTATTATTATTGTTATTATTATTATTATTATTATTATTATTATTATTATTATTATTATTAATATTATTATCTATGGCCGGATTTTTGAAAAAGTGGCCAATGGCCAGCCATGATGCATTGTCACCGAACAACAATATAAGCTTTGGTTATCATGGAAGGAAACTGACTCTTTCTGATACCACTGTGTGATTAATGTCAGAGGCACCAATCACATAAAACAATTCTTCAGACATGCATGCCTGGTGATGGCGATGGGTTCTTTTCATTGGTGCACGTGTTGTCCGCGTGTCTGTATCTATTTGGTACTGGTAAACATGTTTTCGTCGTCAAAATGGAAGCGATGATTTCCAGTGTACGTAGTGGACGATTGGTTAGAGTCGTCTGTCAAGAATAATAAAGGGTCTGTAATTTGCTAGTTGCAGTCTTTTTTTTTTCTTTTTAACCATTTTGCTGTATTTTCAGACACTCCCAGGCCACTTTTCTTTGCATAAGAACAAGATAAAAGAGTGTTTTACTTACTGATATTCGTGATTCGGGAAAATGAAATTTTGATATCCTTGATTCGTGATTCGTTGTTGTTTCAGCCCGTGAACCGTGCCAGAGACCCCCCCCCCCTCCCACCCTGTGCGACCCTCTTCGCAAATCTCTCCGAAATTTAAGGTCAGCATACGCAGACTTTCCTTTCCTTTAGAAACACTTTTTGCGTGACACCAAGATTTAACATCACGCAAGAACATAAAGTTTTGTAACGATGTGAAATTTATTGTGGGGTATGCGCACTGAACAGTTTGGTATTGAGTCTCCGTTTGCCTCAAGGGCTGGTTAAGTTCTTCCCAGGATAAAATAAAATTCTAGATTATTTCATTGTGAATTTGTTCGTGAGTAATTCATTCCAAGCCAGATCTCCACATTAATCGAGGCTTGCCATTAATCAGGGGCTGACCCAACGAAATAAACAAGTACTTAAAATGCTGTCTCCTCAGGTGTTCCTTGAACGATTTATGCGCTTTTAAAGTCATAGTTGTATCAGCTAATACAGATTGATCTGTTCGGGAGCTTCAGCTGAAAGTTAAAGTTGCAGAAAGTTTCAGGGAATAAAAATTTTATTTCTAGAATCCGAGGATTTTCTAGCTGTTGCTTGTCTTATGAAAATGCTAGCTAGCTGACCCTTTTTCACATTTTAACGAAATATTCACGCCATTCGAAAACGAAATGAATTAGTTTTCCAGTGCACGTTACGATATTATAAACATGCATTTTGCCGACGAAAACTGCCGATCATATCAGAGCGATTTAATTCAAATTTCCGAGCCGATAAAGGCCCTCTCATTAGATATCCACCAAAATGAACTGTTGATTGCCCCTGAGTATTCTATAGCTCATCCTAAAGTGTCTAAAGTAAATCGAAGTGAAGAGCAGCCGGTGTGAAGCATAAGCAAAATTGCTGAGATGCGAAGATAGGTTAGTCGGGTTAATTAATGCAGACAAAGGAATCATACCAGTCAAACAATTCTCTAGTAGAGTTTATTGAAAACGTTGTTACAAAACACGTTGAACTCGATTTAGTGGAAAACAAACTAATATTTACTAGAAACAGGCAATTTTTATAGATGCCGATGCTTAGCTAACGTACGTACACATCACTCATTGAATGCAATCTTACCGCAATGATTAAAGAGTAAATGGGGTCTAATCCTCGAATCAGCGATTTACAGCCAATTTAAATTCTGGTTTATAACATTTTTGGGAACTGAATGGGTTTTTAAACTTAAAAGTTCAGTTATAAATGTCCTCTATTTTACCGTAATGTTAATTAATCCTCATGGTCTTTAAGTAATCTCATCCCTTTATGACAAGAAACCGAAGAAAATAAAACCCTAGCTGTTTAGTGTCAGCCTTGCAGGGCTATTAAACATGATCTTAACACTTAAACTGGACATAATTAAGATTCTAAGCCATATGTACAGCCTTTAATGGTACATTGGAGATTCAGGACTTGCTGAGTTGAAATCCAGGGCCTATCAGTTGCAAAGTTCGTTTTAAAATCTTACTGGCACCTACTAGTATACGGAAATACTGAGAATGCTTAGGTAATTCTACTTGACACTTCACCGAAATTCTATCCCTTTTTCCGTCTCTTCCTTTACAGAGGCTTTTTTCTCATTAGTTGCCTTGTTTTCCAGGGCTTCTTTCTTTACTGGCATATAACACAAGACAGCATTAGCTATTCCACTAATTACTTTACTTTCCCAGTCGTGTGATGAAATGTGATACACCTCCCCCGGTGGGATTCTAATACCACTGTCAAATGGAAATTTGTTGATAATGAAATAAACCTTTCCCTCCAATTCCACTGCTCCGAGGTTATTTGGGGGAATGTACGTTTGGTCAACAACAGCCCAGTTGTCATTTTCCTCACTGTAAACTTCTACGGGTGCAGGGTCACCATACTGGGAAGAAACTTGCCCTCTAGCCACATAAAGTTTATTGTTATCCACAAACAGACTGGATCTAAAGTGAGGGGAGGAGGTCGATGCCTTTTGTTCCCATTCATTCTTTTGCGGATCAAAACAATGAAACACAGCTGATTTATGTTTCCACGCTCTCTCTTCCACTCTTTGATAACCATGAAGTACATAGATTTTAGCTTTCATTACTATTGCGGATACATTACTTAACTTATCCTGACCCCTACTTTTGTTCTTCAAGAAAGGTAATGTAGAGCCACTTTGCCATTTGTTCTGAGTCGAACTGTATCTCTGAGGCGGATCAGTGTCACTGATTGCATAAACGTATTCATTGACAGAACACAAACAGTTTATTTCCTGGTCGTGACTCTTGGAACTCTCAAATCGTGGGAGTGTCTCCCACACGTTATTGGCTATATGGTAACGATAAATGACACCGACATTAGTGGGTGTTTTTGCAGCTACGTACAAGTAATTCCCGGCGTACTCTGCACAAAGGAAATTTCGGTTATTATCTAATTTTAAGCTTGCCATGGATGGAAGGGGTTGCCAAGTCTTTGCTTCAAAATCAAAATGCTTTATCTGGGTAGTATATACATCACCACCTTTTAAATACCACTCGTGCACAGGCAAAACAGCAGCAAGAATCTGAAATAAAGAGCACAGATGCGGCAAGCGGATTAAAAAGAAAATTAATAAATACGAAAAAACTAAGGGTGCGTTCAATTGACCCTGTTCCAGAATAGCAATACATACAATGATTACTAGAAATTCCTCATGACAGGTTTTTGGAGTTGCTGGAGTAAAAAATCGCTCTTACATTATCGTGCGTCAGCGAAAGTTTGCAGAAATATCTTCCCAAATTTACTTAAAAAGAGAAATCTACCAGCTATTTCGCTTATTTTTATTCCGGAATACGGTCAATCGAACGCAACCTAAGACGCGGTGTCCGCAAAGTAACCATCACCACTAACAGTGTGGTGATAATGAGCAATGAACGCTTCAAGAACAGTTTTATACACCAGCGAAAAAATTACATTTGTTTGCTAACAGTGCAGAGTTATTATATTAATTATCAAACTACATGTACATTTGCTCTCACCAAAGACTATCGCTAGGAAACTGACAGTAAGCAAATGTATATGACTGGTTAAAAAGAACTAAATAGCGAGAATATATCCAGAGTAAAGTTTGCGGTGTAATAACTCAGTGCAATAACACATGACAAACATAGCTCGAATACTGCTAAAAAAACAAGGCATATGAATGCCAGACGACTATAACGCATCGTGTATTTTAAATCTCTATTCTTACCGGACGCGTTAAACGTGGCTTGGCTTTCTCTACTGCAAACGTGGAGCTGTGGGAAGGTATATGGCTGTGTAATAGAGCTTGGGAAACAAGTGCTTGAATTTCTGGTACTCTTTGCATCTCCTCAGTGCTCAGTTCTGCAAGTAATTCCTTGATGTCCACCAGCCCCAGGCGAACCGCTCCGATGAACTTTAACCGCCACTGCCATCCTCTCTTCCTTCTTGTATTTGATCCACTGCATCACCGATTTAAAGACGAAGTTCTCCGTAGGAGCGCTGAGGTCATCTCGACTGAGAAGCTTAAGCAACTGATCTGCGTCAATGTACGCCAAGAATTCTTCACTTTCACAGATATCCTTGTACATCGATGCCATCTTGCGTTCTGTAGCTTCTTGTAAGTTTTTCAGGCCGTGTACATCAGCAAATGTAGACAGCTGACGATACGTTTGGACATCAAGTCGCTGAACGAGTTCCCTGTCCAATACATCACAACACTGGTGAACAATGCTCGAGACTTGAAGGTGGTTAGCGGTAGTGAGAATCTCGAACACGTCTTTCGTTTTAGTCATTAAGAGTTGCCCGCGATAAATGGAGTCCAATATTATCCTCAAAGCGTATCCAGAAATGTTTCTATCTTTGAGTTCAATGACTTCCTGGTTGGATCCCTTTATTCCACCAGTAAACATGGCGTAGAAATAATCGCTTTCCGCAGCGAGAACATTACGGTGAGCAGGAAAAACGTCTTCACCCACTTTCAATCGCACATAAACGAATTCCTCTTGTGCTCTGAACTTCGCAAACTTGGACAAAAGACGAGCAGCCATCTTGGATGGCTTGTAAAGCTTTCCACAGGCTGACGGAGGCAGCGCCCAAAACGTTGTTTGCGTGATTGCGTGTCTCGGTAATCAAGCACCACCAGGTGGCAGTTTTGACATTCGGTGCGAAGCAGGGGGGAGGGGAGGGCAGCTGATCGCCTTTTTTTTTTTTTTTTTTTCGGCATTATACATCAATATATGTCTCTGGTCGGATTTTTGAAAAGGTGGCGAATGAAAACTTGAGCACTGCAAGCCTCACAGCCGCCTAGGCGCCACCAATGTTTTACATGCCGCCATTATGCACTGTCACCGAACCGTTCGGTGACAGTACATCGTGGAAGGAAATGTGCTGCCACATTTTCTTGGCGAAACTGACTCTCTCTGATACTACTGTGTGATTAATGTCAAAGGCACCAATCACATAAGAAAATTATTAAGACATGCATGCCTGGTGATGGCGATGGGTTCTTTTCATTGGTGCACGTGTCGTCCGCGTGTCTGTATCTATTTGGTACTGGTAAACATGTTTTCCTCATCAAATTGGAAGCGATGATTTCCAGTGTACATAGTGGACGAATGGTTAGAGTCGTCTGTCAAGAATTATAAAAGGTCTGTGATTCGCTATTTGCAGTCTTTCTTTTTCTTTTCTCTATTTTGCGGTATATACTTTCAGAAACTCCTAGGCCACTTTTTTTTGCATAAGAACAAGATAAAAGAGTGGTTTTTTTTGCTGATTTTCGTGATTCGGGAAAATGAAATTTTTGTATTCGTGGTTCGTGATTCGTTGTTTTTTAGACCCGGGAACCGTGCCAGAGACCCCCTTCCCCCTCCCCCCTGTGCGACCCTCTTCGCAAATCTCTCGATACTTAAAGGTCAACGTATGCAGACTTTCCTTTCCTTTAGAAAAACGTTTTGCGTGACACCAAGATTTAACATCACGCAAAGAAAATGATGTTTTGTAACGATGTGAAATTTATTGTGGGGTATGCGCACTGAACAGTTTGGTATTGAGTCTCCGTTTGCCTCAAGGGCTGGTTAAGTTGTTCCCAGGATAAAATAAAAGTCTAGATTACTTCATTGTGAATCTGTTTCGTGAGTCATTCATTCCAAGCCAGATCTCCACATTAATCGAGGCTTGCGATAAATCAGGGGCTGACCCAACGAGATAAACAAGTACTTAAAATGCTTGTCTTATCAGGTGTTCCTTGATCGATTTATGCGCTTTTAAAGTCACAATTGTATCAGCTAATACAGATTGAGCTGTTCGGGAGCTTTAGCTGAATGTTAAAGTTGCAGAAAGTTTCAGGGAATAAAAATTTTATTTCCAGAATCCCAGGATTTTCTAACTGTTGTTTATTTTATGTAAATGCTAGCTGACCCTTTTTCACATTTTAATGAAATATTTGCCCCATTCGAAAACGAAATGAATTAGTTTTCCAGTGCACGTTACGATATTATGAACATGCATTTTGCCGACGAAAACTGCCGATTTTATTAGTGTGACTAAATTCAAAATTCCGAACCGATTAAGGCCCTCTGAACAGATATCCATGCACCGAAATGAACCGTTGATCGCCCCTGAGTATTCTATAGTTTATCCTAAAGTTAATCAAAGTTAAGAAAAGGGTGTGAAGCGAAAGCAAAATTGCTGAGATAGGCAGATAGGTTGGTCGGGTTAATTAATACAGACAAAAGAATCATCAGTCACTTGTCCATTAACAATTCTTTAGTTCAGTTTATTTAAAGCGTTGTTACAAAACATGTCGACCTCGATTTTGTGAAAAACAAACTAATATTTACCACAAACAGGCAATAGTTATAAATGCCGACGCTTAGCTAACTACGTACACATCACTCACTGAATGCAATCTTACCGCAATGATTAAAGAGTAAATGGGGTCCAATCCGCGAATCAGTGATTTAGAGCCAATTTAAATTCTGCTTTAAAACATTTCTGGGAACTAAATGGGTTTTAAAACTTAAAAGTTCAGTTATAAATGTACTCTATTTTTACCTTTATTGATCCTTACGGTGTTTAACTAATCTCATCCCTTTATGACAAGAAACCGAAGAAAATAAAACCCTGCTTAGCGTCGGCCATGCAGGGCAATTCTACTTGACACTTTACCGAAAAGTAAACGAGTATACAAAAGCTCCCAGTTGGCTTAATAGTTCATTTGGTAGAGCACTGCACCGGCATCTCAGAGGTCATGGGTTCGAATCCCGTCCAAGCCTAATTTTTTTTTTCAGGTTTTCTTTTCACAACTGCTTAAGCGAGGATCTTTCTTCTACTTAAACACAAAACTAATTATCGTCATTTGTGTTTTGGAATTGAGTTCGTGAGACTCTTGCTTTTCCATTTTAATTTCAGAATGGGCGAACATGTTTGATTCAGTGATAGATATGAAAAAATGCTGTCAAAAACAAAACATGTCAGAAATTTTTTTTGCGCTATTTTGTATTTCATATTGCAACCGGCGGCAATGCGGCAAGTCGACAAAACAAAGAAAATGAAAAATGGAAACTCTTCTGCCACAATTTTAAAGAAATTATGCAGTAATTGAAGTATAACACCATGTGCAACAAAGTTGAAGACCCAAGGTAAAACCCATATGAAAAGTAGTCGTATAAACGTTGAAGGTATAAAAGCCGGGGGTGTCAAATAAATAATACCCTTCCCTGGTTCCTGAGGCACGTTGTCAATAACCTCTGGCTCCCAGGGTAAGGAAATTCCTTCTCCGAGCCTTAAATTAACGCGAAATTATTTTCTAACTGACAGGGTATTTGGATACTTTTATTTGGCTAAGTGTCTTGACAAAATTGGTGACAAAGACGAAGCCAAAACTGCTACGGAAACAACGCAAACCTTATCTTGAACAAAAGCTAACCAAGTATTTGAAGTGAACTGGAGCATGCTTTTTTAATTATATATAATTAGGGTTTCTACGGTCCAATTCCAGCTTAAAATGTGGATAACTTGCGTTTGTATTCTTAGTATTCTATAGTTCATCCTAAAGGTAATCAAAGTGGAAAGGGGTGTAAAGATAGTTTAATCGGGTTAACTAATGCAAACAAAGGAATTGCCGGCTCGGCAACAACAATTCTTTAGTTCAGTTTAATTTGAACGTTGTTACAAAACATGCTGAACTCGAGTTAGTGGAAAACAAACTAACATTTACTACAAAAAGGTAATATTTATAAAAGCCGACGCTAGCTAACTACAATACTCACTCTGTCGAATAAATGCAATGCTATCTTACAATGAGTAAAGAATAAATGGGGTCCAATCCCCGAATCAACGATTTCGGGCCAATTTAAATTCTGTTTTTAAACATTCCTGTGAACTAAATGAGTTTTTTAACTTAATAGTTAAATTATAAATTCTCTTGGTCTATTTTTACCTTAATTAATCTTAGGAGTCTTTAACTAATCTCTTTCCCTCTTTTAAACAACAAACTGAAGAAAATAAAACGCCTTTTAGCGAGTCTTGCAGGGGTATTAAATAACCCATTTTATAAAAAAAGATTCTACGCCATACAGCTTCCTGTGGTATATTTGGAACTGATTTAGGACTTTCAATCTATTTTTAAGCTCAGTTGGTGTATACAAGCATACTAAGAACGATAATGTAATTTCACTCCGTACTTTACCGAAATCCTGTCCTTTTCTGTCGCCCCACTTTTTCCTTTACAGAGACTCCTTTTTTCTCACTCACTAGAAGACTTCTATTCCAAGCTTTCTCTCTTTACTGGCAGATAACACAAGGCAGCATCATCACCTATTTGGGCAATTTCCTTCGTTTCCCACTCGTTTAATGAGATGTGATAAACCTCCCCCGGTGGGATTCTAATACCACTGTCAAATGGAAATTTGTTGATAATGAAATAAACCTTTCCCTCCACTTCCACTGCCCCGAGTTTGTTTGGGGGAATGTGAGTTTGGTCAACAACAAACCACCTGTTTTTTTCCTCACTGTAAACTTCTACGGGTGCTGGGTCGCCATAGCCGAAGGAAGCATTTCCCCCAGCCACATAAAGTTTACTGTTATCGACAAACAGACTGGATCTAAAGTGAGGGGAGGAAGTCGATGCCTTTTTTTCCCATTCATTCTTTTGGGGATCAAAACAATGAAACACAGCCGATTTAACTTTCCACGTTTTCCATTCCAGTCTGCGATACCCATGAAGAACATAGATTTTAGATTTCATAACTACTGCCGCTACATTACTTAACTCATACCGATCTCCACTTATGCCCTTCAAGAAAGGTAATGTAGAGCCACTCTGCCATTTGTTCTGAGTCGAACTGTATCTCTGGGGCGGATTAGAGTCACTGATTGCATAAACGTATTCATTGACAGAACACAAACAGTTTATTTCCTGGTCGTGACTCTTGGAACTCTCAAATCGTGGGAGTGTCTCCCAGACATTATTGACTATATGGTAACGATAAATAACACCGAACTTAGAAGGTGTTTTTGCAGCTACGTACAAGTAATTCCCGGCGAACTCTGCACAAAGGAAACTTAGCCTATCAGTTAATTTTAATCTTTCCATGGATGGAAGGGGTTGCCATGTCTTTGTTTCAAAATCAAAATGCTTCATCTGGGTAGCATATCCGGCACCATATCTTCTCTCATACACGTACATAGGCGAAATAGTAGCAAGAATCTGAAATAAAAGCACAGATGAGGCAAGTGGATTAAAAAGAAAAGTAATGAATACGAAACTAAGGGTGCGTTCGATTGACCCTATTCCGGAATAGGAATACATACAATGACTGATATTAATCCCTCATGAGAGGTTTTGGAGTTGCTGGAGTAAATCGCTGTTACATTATCGTGCGCCAGCGAAAGTTTGCAGCAATGTCTTCCCAAAGTTACTTAAAAAGAGAAATCTAACAACTATTCTGCTTATTCTTATTCCGGAATACGGTCAATCGAACGCAACCTAAGACGCTATTGATGCACCATACTTTACAGATGGTGTCCGCAAAGTAACCATCACCCGTAACAGTGTGTTGATAACTCAATGTGCAATGAACGCTTGAACAGTTTTATACACCAGCGGAAAATTTACATTTATTTGCTAATGGTGAAGAGTTATTATATTAATCATCAAACTACATGTACATTTGCTCTCACCAAAGACTATCGTTAGCAACCAATTAGGAAATGTATGTGACTGGTTAAATGCAGCAAAACAACGAGAATAAATCCAGAGTAAAGTTGGCGGTGTAATAACTGCAACAACACATGACAAACATAGTTCGGATCCTGCTAAAAAACAAGACAAATGAATGCCAGACGACTATAACGCATCATGTATTTCAAATCTCTATTCTTACCGGGCGCGTTAAACGTGGCTTGGCTTTCTCTACTGCAAACGTGGAGCTGTCGGAAGGCATATGGTTATGCAATAGAGCTTGAGAAACAAGTGCTTGAATTTCTGGTACTCTTTGCATCTCCTCAGTGCCCAGTTCTTCAAGTAATTCCTTGATGCCAACCAGCCCCAGACGAACCGCTCCGATAACTTTGGCCGCCACTGCCATCCTCTCTTCTTTCTTGAATTTGATCCACTGCATCACTGATTTGAAGACGAAGTTCTCTGTAGGAGCACTGAGGTCATCTCGACTGAGAATATTCGACAACTGATCTGCGTCAATATGCGACAAGAATTCCTTACTTTCACAGATGTCCTTGTACATCGAGGCCATCTTGCGTTCCGTAGCTTCTTGAAGGTCTGTAAGACCGTGTACATCAGCAAATGTAGAAAGCTGACGAAACGTCAGCACATCAAGTCGGCGTTGAACAAGTTCCTTGTCCAATACATCACAACACTGTTGAACAATGCTTGAGAGTTGGAGGTGGTTAGCGGTGGTGAGAATTTCAAACACATCTTTCGTTTCAGTCATCAAGAGTTCCCCGCGATAAATGGAGTCCAATATTATCCTCAAAGCGTCTCCGGAAATGTTTTCATCTTTGAGTTCGATGACTTCTTGGTTGGATTCCTTCATTCCACCAGTAAACATGGCGTAGAAATAATCGCTTTCCGCAGCAAGAACATTACGGTGAGCTGGAAACACGTCTTCACCCACTTTCAATCGCACGTCAATGAATTGTTCTTGTTCTCTGAACTTCGCAATCTTGGACAAAAGACGAGCAGCCATCTTGGATGGCTTGTAAAGCTTTCTGCAAGCCGATGGAGACAGCGCCTAAAACTTTGTTTGCGTGATCGCGTGACTCGGTAAACAAGCACCGTCAGGTGATATTTTTGACGTTCGTTGAGAAGCAAGGGGGGGGGGGGGGGGAGAGTAGCTGATCGGTTTTTTTTTTATATACATCTAATTTTAAAATTATTATGAAGCGAAACTGAATATATCCATATAGAGGTTTGCGCTATATAAATGTAAATTATTGTTATTATTATTATTATTATTATTATTATTTATTATTATTAATAATATTAATAGTTGTTTTTTCGTCATTAAGGACCGTATTTTAATTTCCGAATTTATTTTTAATGATGATGCGATCATATGATTTTTTATTACGAATGAGAATACTATTGTAACTTGATGAGATTTGGGTTTTTTTTTCCTTTTTCCTTCAAAAAAATTGTGCTTAAAAATAGTCTCTTTTTTAATCGACGAGAATTGTAAACAAGTTTTTTTAAAAAAGCTCTGTTTTCTACTTTTAACTTGTAAATAACAATTTCCTTGGAATATTTTAATGAAGTTATTATTATTATTATTATTATTATTATCATCATCTACGGCCGGATGTTCGAATGGCTAATGGTTTACATGCAGCTATTATGCACTGTCACCGAACAACGATATGAGCTTTGGTTATCATGGAAGGAAATGTACTGCCACATTTTCTTGGCGAAACTGACTCTTTCTGATACCACTGTGTGATTAATGTCAGAGGCACCAATCAAATAAAAGAATTCTTTAGACATGCCTGCCACGTGTCGTCCGCGTGTCTGTATCTATTTGGTATAGGTAAACCTGTTTTCCTCGTCAAAATGGAAGCGACGATTTCCAGTGTACATAGTGGACGAATGGTTAGAGTCGTCTGTCAAGAATTATAAAAGGTCTTTGATTCGCTATTTGCAGTCTTTCTCTTTCTTTTCTCCATTTTGCTGTATTTTCAGACACTCCTAGGCCACTTTTTTTTTTTTGCATAAGAACAAGATAAAAGAGTATTTTACTTGCTGATTTTCGTGATTCGGGAAAATGAAATTTTGATATCCGTGGTTTGTGATTCGTTGTTTTTTCGACCCGTGAACCGTGCCAGAGACCCCCCCCCCCTCCCCCCTGTACGACCCTCTTCGCAAATCTCTCGGAACTTTAAGGTCAACCTATGCAGACGTTCCTCTCCTTTAGAAACACTTTTTGGGTGACACCAAGATTTAACATCACGCAATGAAAATCATGTTTTGTAAGGATGTGAAATTTATTGCGGCGTATGCCCACTGAACAGTTTGATATTGAGTCTCCGTTTGCCTTAAGGGCTGGTTTAATTCTTACCAGGAAAGAAAAAAGTCTAGATTATTTCATTGTGAATCTGTTCGTGAGTAATTCATTCCAAGATCTCCACATTAATCGAGGCTTCCCATTAATCAGGGGTTACCCAACGAGATAAACAAGTACTTATAATGCTTTCTCCTCAGGTGTTCCTTGATCGATTTATGCGCTTTTAAAGTCATAGTTGTATCAGCTAATACAGATTGATCTGTTCGGGAGCTTCAGCTGAAAGTTAAAGTTGCAGAAAGTTTCCGGGATTGGAAATTTTATTTATAGAATTCCAGAATTTTTAGCTGTTGTTTGTTTTATGAAAATGCTAGCTGACCCTTTTTCACATTTTAACGAAATTTTTGTCGGCCCATTCGAAAACGAAATGAATTAGTTTTCCAGTGCACGTTACGATATTATGAACATGCATTTTGCCGACGAAAACTGCTTATTTTATCAGTGCGACTAAATTCAAATTTCCGAGCCGATTAAGTCACTCGGAACAAATATCCACTGTAATGAACCATTGATTGCCCCTGAGTATTCTATAGTTCATCCTAAAGTTAATCGAAGTGAATAGAAGGGTGTGAAGCGAAAGCAAAATTGCTGAAATACGCTGATAGGTTAGTCAGGTTAATTAAGGTGATTCCATTGAATTGCATTGCGCATCCTTACTGCGCATAATTTTTCGCGTCATTTAGCGCGCGCACGAGCGCGCGCACGCAGAACATTACAGGATTTCCTTGAGGTTAAGCTCGGTAGAAAAATAAATGTTCCTTTTCTTCTAAACGAGCTCGGTGACCCCCATTTTTTAATGCATCAATTTAAATGTCATACGGTTGACCACTATATATCGCGATTTAAAGAAAAGTTTAATACTCTACTTTGAGATATTTTTATTTGAATGCTTTAAAAAGCACGTATTTAGGTAGTGCTGCTTACGTGCACACGCAGCAAAATCTTTAATTTCTTTCATAATCTTAATTCCAGTTCAATGAAAATAGTTTGTTGTGTAAGATTAAAGTAAATTTTGTTAAACTGCTTCGATATTTTAATGCAAGAAATTAATTTTTCTAGAAATGATAGTTCCCTTTTCTGATTACTAGCGTTCCTAATATAAACCTCATGGGTCATCTATCTACTATAATAGCCATCCAGGTTGCACAAAAACGAGCAGGGTGACCCCCATTTTTTATTGCATTTTTGTAATGCTCATAACATAGTCATGAACTGGACCAAGTCTCAGACAATTTTAAATACTCCTTCTTTTTCAGCGGAATCACCTTAATACAGACAATGGAATCATCAGTGCCATTAACAATTCTTTAGTTCAGTTTATTTAAAACGTTGTTACAAAACATGTTGAACTCGATTTAGTGGAAAACAAACTAATATTTACTACAAACAGGCAATATTCATAAAAATGCCGACGCTTGGCAAACTACGTACACGTCACTCACTGAATGCAATCTTTCCGCAATGATTAATAATGGTAATTAAACTGAGTGGAGTGCAATTTGGTCTGAAATCATACGCGTGATTTCAAAATCAAACGAGCGCGCAGCGCGAGTTTGATTTGAAATCACAAGTATGATTTCAGACCAAAATTGCACGACACAAAGTTCAATTACCACTTTATTACACCTATTTTGAAATCACAGAGTTTTATTGTCAATATTAACATTCTATTTTTGTTACTTCATTTTCATTTTGATGGGCTAAAGAAAGGATGCAATTTAGAGCAAAAAATGGTGCAATTTGGGAATAAATTGCACTGCTGAGAGCCAATCAGATTGCAAGCAAGGATCACCAGTGATTTCAAAATGAGTGTAATAAAAGAGTAAATGGGGTTCAATCCACGAATCAGCGATTTACAGCCAATTTAAATTCTGCTTTAAAACATTTTTGGAAACTAAATGGGTTTTTAAACTTAAAAGTTCAGTTATAAATGTCCTCTATTTTTATCTTAATCTGAATTAATCCTCATGGTCTTTAACTAATCTCATTCCTTTATGACAAGGAACCGAAGGAAATAAAACCCTGTTTAGCGAGCCCTCTGGACATACTTAAGATTCTACGCCCTATGTACAGCCTTTAATGGTGCATTGAAGATTCAGGACTTAATGAGTTGAACTCCAGGGTCAATAATCAGTTGCAAAGGTCGTTTTTAAATCTTACTGGTACCTTCTAGAATACGGAAATACTGAGAATGTTTAGGTAATTCTACTTGACACTTTACCGAAATTCTGTTCCTTTTTTTTCGCCTCTCCCACTACAGATTCTTTTTTCTCATTAGTTGCCTTGTTTTCCAAGCTTTCTTTCTTTACTGGCATATAACACAAGGCAGCATTAAATATTCCACAAATTATTTTACTTTCCCAATGCAGAGCCACTTTACCATTTGTTCTGAGTTGAACTGTACCTCTGGGGCGGTTGAGAGTTACTGATTGCATAAACGTATTCATTGACAGAACACAAACAGTTTATTTCCTGGTCTTGACTCTTGGAACTCTCAAATAGTGGGAGTGTGTCCCACACATTATTGACTATATGGTAACGATAAATAACACCGGAATTATAAGGTGTTTTTGCTGCTACGTACAAGTAATTCCCGGCATACTCTGCACAAAGGAAATTTTGGTTATTATCTAATTTTAAGCTTGCCATGGATGGAAGGGGTTGCCAAGTCTTTGTTTCAAAATCAAAATGTTTCATCTGGGTAGTACATACACTTTTGTTTTTATGCCACTCGTGGACAGGCAAAACAGCAGCAAGAATCTGAAATAAAAAGCACAGATATGGCAAGCAGATTACAAAGAAAATTAATATTACAAAACTAGGGATGCGTTCGATTGACCCTATTCCGGAAAAGGAATACATACAATGATTACTAGAAATTCCTCATGACAGGTTTTTGGAGTTGCTGGAGTAAAAAATCGCTCTACATTATCGTGCGTCAGCGAAAGTTTGCAGAAATGTCTTACCAAATTTACTTAAAAAGAGAAACCTAACGACTATTCCGCTTATTCTTATTCTGGAATACGGTCAATCGAACGCAACCTAAGACGCTATTGATGCACCATACTTTACAGATGGTGTCCGCAAAGTAACCATCACCCATAACAGTTAGGTGATAATGAGCAATGAACGCTCGAACAGTTTTATACACCAGCGAAAAATTTACATTTATTTTCTAATGGTGCAGAGTTATTGTCAAACTACATATGTACATTTGCTCTCACCAAACATTATCGTTAGAAAACAAAATATGCAAATGTATATGACTGATTAAAAACAACTAAATAGCGAGAACAAATCCAGAGTAAAGTTGGCGATATAATAACTGCAACAACGCATGGCAAACATAGCTCGGATACTGCTAAAAAAAGGCATATGAATGCCAGACGACTATAGCACGTCATGCATTTCAAATCTTTATTCTTACCGGGCGCATTAAACGTGGCTTCGCTTTCTCTACTGCAAACGTGGAGCGGTGGGAAGGTATATGGCTGTGTAATAGAGCTTGAGAAACAAGTGCTTGAATTTCTGGCACTCTTTGCATCTCCTCAGTGCTCAGTTCTGCAAGTAATTCCTTGTTGTCCACCAGCCCCAGACGAACCGCTCCGATGACTTTAACCGCCACTGCCATCCTCTCTTCCTTCTTGTATTTGATCCACTGCATCACCGATTTAAAGACGAAGCTCTCTGTAGGAGCGCTGAGGTCATCTCGACTGAGAAGCATAAGCAACTGATCTGCGTCGATGCGCGCCAAGAATTCTTCAGTTTCACAGATGTCCTTGTACATCGAGGCCATCTTGCGTTCCGTAGCTTCTTTTAAGTTTTTCAGGCCGTGTACATCAGCGAATGTAGACAGCTGACGATACGTTTGGACATCAAGTCGCTGAACGAGTTCCCTGTCCAATACATCACAACACTGGTGAACAATGCTCGAGACTTGAAGGTGGTTAGCGGTAGTGAGAATCTCGAACACGTCTTTTTTTTTTTTGGTCATTAAGAGTTGCCCGCGATAAATGGAGTCCAATATCATCCTCAAAGCGTATCCAGAAATGTTTCTATCTTTGAGTTCAATGACTTCCTGGTTGGATCCCTTTATTCCACCAGTAAACATGGCGTAGAAATAATCGCTTTCCGCAGCGAGAACATTACGGTGAGCTGGAAACACGTCTTCACCCACTTTCAATCGCACGTCAATGAATTCTTCTTGTTCTCTGAACCTCGCAAGCTTGGACAAAAGACGGGCAGCCATCTTGGCCGGTTTGTAAAGCTTTCAGCAGGCTGATGAAGGCAGCGCCCAAAACTTTGTTTGCGTGATTTCGTGTCTCGGTAATCAAGCACCGCCAGGTGATATTTTTGACATTCGGTGAGAAGCAGGGGGGGAGGGGAGGGCAGCTGATCGCTTTTTTTTTTTTAGCATTTTACATCAATATACATATCTGTGATCGAATTTTTGAAAAGGTGGCGAATGAAAACTTGAGCACTGCAAGCGTCGCAGCCGGCACCTCTCTCTGTCTAGGGGCCACCAATGGTTTACATGCCGCCATTATGCACTGTCACCGAACAACGATATAAGCTTTGGTTATCATGGAAGAAAATGTACTGCCACATTTTCTTGGAGAAACTGACTCTCTCTGATAGCACTGTGTAATTAATGTCAGAGGCACCAATTACATAAAAGAAATCTTCAGCCATGCGTGCCTGGTGATGGCGCTGGGTGCTTTTTATTGGTGCACGTGTCGTTTGTTTGTATCGATTTGGTACTGGTAAATATGGTTTCCTCGTCAAAATGCAAGCAATGATTTCCAGTTTACATTGTGGACGAATGGTTAGAGTCGTCTGTCAAGAATTATAAAAGGTCTGTAATATGCTATTTGCAGTCTTTCTTATCATTTTCTCCATTTTTCTGTATTTTTAGACACTCCTAGGCCACTTTTCTTTGATTCGGGGAAATGAAATTGTGATATCCGTGATTCGTTGTTTTTTCGGCATGTGAACCGTGAAAACACTTGTTGCGCGACACCAAGATTTAACATCACGCAAAGAAAATCATGTTTTGTAACGATGTGAATTTTATTGTGGCGTATGCGCATCGGAAGAATTTGGTATTGAGTCTCCGTTTGCCTCAAGGGCTGGTTAAGTTCTTCCCAGGATAAAATAAAAGTCTAGATTACTTCAATGTAAATCTGTTTCGTGAGTCATTCATTCCAAGCCAGATCTCCACATTAATCGAGGGTTGCCATTAATCAGGGGCTGACCTAGCCACCCCCTAGAGAGCTTGCTCGCAGGCTAGGGGCTGACCCAACGAGATGAACAAGTACCTAAAATGCTGTCTTCTCGGGTGTTCCTTGATCGATTGATGCGCTTTGAAAGTCACAATTGTATCAGCTAATACAGATTGAGCTGTTCGGGAGCTTTGGCTGAATGTTAAAGTTGCAGAAAGTTTCAGGGAATTTCCAGAATTCCGGGATTTTCTAACTGTTGTTTATTTTATGTAAATGCTAGCTGACCCTTTTTCACATTTTAATGAAATATTTGCCCCATTTGAAAACGAAATGAATTAGTTTTCCAGTGTACGTTACGATATTATTAACATGCATTTTGGCGACGAAAACTACAGATTTTATCAGTGTGACTAAATTAAAATTTGCAAGCCGATTAAGGCCCTCTGAACAAATATCCACCGAAATGAACAGTTGATAGAGTATCCCAGAGTATTCTATAGTTCATCTTAAAGTTAATCGAAGTGAATAGAAGGGTGTAAGGCGAAGGCAAAATTGCTGAGATACGCAGAAAGGTTAGTCGGGTTAACTAATGCAGAGAAAGGAATCATTAGTGCCAGTAACAATTCGTTAGTTCAGTTTATTTAAAACGTTCTCACGAAATATGTTGAACTCGATTTAGTGGGAAAAAAAAAACCACTAATATTTACTTCAAACACGCAATATTTATAAATGCGGACGCTTAGCTAACTACGTACACATCACTCACTGAATGCAATCTTACTGAATGATTAAAGAGTAAATGGGGTCAAATCCACGAATCAGCGATTTAGAGCCAATTTAAATTCTGCTTTAAAACATATCTGGGAACTAAATGGGTTTTAAAACTTAAAAGTTCAGTCATAAATGTACTCTATTTTTACCTTAATCTTAATTAATCCTAACGGTGTTTAACTAATCTCATCCCTTTATGACAAGAAACCGAAGAAAATAAAACCCTGTTTAGCGTCAGCCATGCAGGGCAATAGACCGTATTCGTATTTTCGGTATTGAACTGGATCGAGCTTGCAATGGAGGCTCATGCGGAGGAATATATTAGAAACTATTTGCATGTGAAAAGATTTCCCCGCAGAAGCCTCGTGTGCAAGCTAGTTCCAGTTCAATACCGAGAATACGAATACGGTTTATTTCACTTTACCGAAATTCTGTCCCTTTTTTCGCCTCTCCTTCTCCAGAGGCTTTTTTTCTCATTAGTTGCCCTGTTTTCCAAGCTAAGGGGTAGGTACAGGAAAGTGTTGGCTTGGAAGTCAGGGGTGAGGTTGCAGGTGGTAGAGGAGCTTTTTTATTATGTAGGAGAGCAAGTGTGTTCTGCAAGAGCAGTGGTATTACTTTGGGAGGGGTATGGATGTGGGAAGTAGGGGTATATGAGAACAAGGGTGAGAGGTACTGATGTGGAAGCGAGAGTTTGAGTCGGGTCTTATATGCAAGGATCTTTGCCTGTGTGGGGGGACTAGAGTATACAAGAGCTCCCAGTTGGCTTGATAGCTCAGTTGGTAGAGCACTGCACCGGCATCGCAGAGGTCATGACTTCCAATCCCATCAGTCAAGCCTGAATTTTTTTCAGGCTATCCTTTCGCAACTGCTTAAGTTGCGTAGTAACTGCGAGGATCTTTCTTCTATTTGAACTCAAAACCAATTACCATTATCTTTTTTTGGAATTGAGTTCGTGAGAGCTTGCTTTTCCATTTTAATTTCAGAATAATGCGGACGCTTAGCTAACTACGTACACATCACTCACTGAATGAAATCTTACTGAATGATTAAAGAGTAAATGGGGCCAAATCCACGAATCAGCGATTTAGAGCCAATTTAAATTCTGCTTTAAAACATATCTGGGAACTAAATGGGTTTTAAAACTTAAAAGTTCAGTCATAAATGTACTCTATTTTTACCTTAATCTTAATTAATCTTAACGGTGTTTAACTAATCTCATCCCTTCATGACAAGAAACCGAAGAAAATAAAATCCTGTTTAGCGTCAGCCTTGCAGGGCAATTCTACTTGACACTTATACCGAAATTCTGTCCCTTTTTTCGCCTCTCCCTCTACAGAGGCTTTTTTTCTCATTAATTGCCTTGTTTTCCAAGCTTAGGGGGTAGGTACATGAACGTGTTGGCTTGGAAGTCAGGGGAGAAGTTGCAGGTGGTAGAGGAGCTTTTTTATTATGTAGGGGTGCAAGTGTGTTCTGCAAGAGCAGTGGTATTACTTTGGGAGGGGTATGGATGTGGGAAGTAGGGGTATATGAGAACAAGGGTGAGAGGTACTGATGTGGAAGCGAGAGTTTGAGATGTGGTCTTATGCAAAGATCTTTGCCTGTGTGGGGGGACTAGAGCATACAAGAGCTCCCAGTCGGCTTGATAGCTCAGTTGGTAGAGCACTGCACCGGCATCGCAAAGGTCATGGGTTCGAATCCCGTTCAAGCCTGAATTTTTTCCAGGCTTTCTTTTCGCAACTGCTTGAGTTGTGTAGTAACTCTTCTATTTGAACTCAAAACCAATTACCATTATCTTTTTTTGGAATTGAGTTCTTGAGAGCTTGCTTCTCCATTTTAATTTCAGAATGGGCGAACATGTTTGAATCAGTGATAGATATGGGAAAATGCTGTCAAAAACAAAACATGTTATCGCAGCCGGCGTCGATTAAACAAAGAAAATGAAAGATGGAAACTCTTCTGCCACAATTTCAAAGAAATTATACAGTAATTGAAGAATAACACCATGTGCAACAAAGTTCAGAATACCCAAGGTAAAACCCATATGAAAAGAAGTAAAGGGGTGCCAGATGATATCTCAAAATGTGGGTAAAATGTGGATAACTTGCGTTAGAAACATGTATAAGCTAAAAATTGAGAGAAGATAGGTCGACTTAACGAGCGCTAAAATTTCAATACTTTTGATAGGTGGACTGAGTACTTTGTTGCTATGTCTGCTGGTCATCAGTTCCTCCCCTCCCTTCTTATCCCTAGCTTTATCCATTCCTGTTACTCGACTCACTATCCTTACAAACCTGTCGCTCACCACACTCACCCCACTGTTTTCATTTGTTTTGCTTGAAGAGCATGCAGTTTTACGTAAGGTAAACCCCGTGTAGTTTTCTCCCCTGGAGGCCTTAAAGGCCCACATTCACCCAAGATGTATTGCGCGCCGAGGAACAGTTTTCATATATGAAAACCCTCCCATTTTATTTGAGCGCGAGTCGAGTGAGAAAGCAATAAGCGATCACGAATATTCTTTCCCTCCAGCACGAGTCGCCTAGGAAACCTGCATGAACCGCTTGAGTTCGGACAGCCAATAAGATCACGCGTTTGGGCAATACAGCATTTCAAAACAAAAACAATCGACCGCAATGACTCTTGGGTGAAGGTGGGCCTTTAAGATAAAAACGGCAAACTGAATTGGTCTTTTTGGCAGGAAAAAGAGACACTGGGCTTTAATTTGTTTCCATTCTTTACATAGTTCCATGCTGTGAGCATCAGGAAACCGATTTTCTTTTGTTCCCTTAGAATTTTACTGATGTTGGTCTGTAAAAGATCCGGCATGTCTCATCGGTTTGTCGCTGTGTACTTTTGCTCGGCTTTTAAACTCCCTGGAGCCATTGTGCTGTACGTAGGGGCAATGAGGAGACTATTTGCCAAGTAGACTATACTATTTATTAGGTAAATTGAATCCCTTGAATGCACGACAACGATAGAAAATAAAAAGATATAGGATTATTGTTGGAGACAGAAAAAAATATACAGACTTTTGTCAGAGGTTAAGGATGTTTATTTAAATTTAATTATATTTCATAAAGCCATTGATAAAATTACATGATTGTTAATTAAAGATTTGTATCAATAGTTACACACTGGTCTCAACTCTGCTAAGGAGTCGCGTCAGTTTCCCTTTCTAAAGTAACAATATGGACTAAAGAGTTCTTATCAGACCGGCAATAATCATCCTTTCTCGTAACCCTGATAGTGTCAAGCACAGTTATTCGTTCCTTAACTCGGCTAAAATATCCGGCCCTGCTATAAACTGCTCTAAGGCGATATATTTACCATTCTAAAAAGAACTTCAGTAATTGAGTAAAAGCGCTAGTCAAAAGTATCTCTACACAAAAAGGGCCGCTAGTTTCAAAAGATTAATCGACAAAAAAAAACTTCTACAATTGTCAAAAACTGACATACGTTAACATTAGTTATTAAAATACAGATCTACTGTCCTAATACTTATTTTGCTAGCTATCTGTTATCCTAGTTAACATTTTTGTGAGTTATGTACACCTATCTAAACCCCTAACCATCAACCTCTGTTTTTATTAAAACTCTCTACTGAATCATTATATTACGGCAGCGTTTGACAATCGCCATTACCGTTCAGTTTCCAATCATTATGAACCTTACGGAAACACAAAGGTGGCAGCAACGAGACGCTTTGCAAGGCAACCGTGAAGTTGCCAAATTGAAAGGGCCGCACGACGGAGACTTTCATACTTCTGTTTGTGAACTTCAACGCGTTTTTTTCTAATTATGTTCCTGGATTGTTTGGCCACATTATACAAGTTGAACAGGTTGAAATAATGTAGCTGTGTGTTCCATGCAAGTTTCTAGATAATAGATAGATCCGACAAAGGCTAAAATCTTTCCCCCGCGTTCGAATTTTAGTGTCACGTTCGTTTTCTGATTCCGTCCGTACTTTCTGAGACTCCAGAACCGAGTGTAGAATAATCACAAAGTAGATCAGATATAACGTGACTAACCTTTCTAAGGAAACTGTTCGTTGGTTTGCCGTCGTAGTTTCCCGGGAAATTGTCTTACCCTTTCCTTTTTTAGCTAACTTATAATTCCGGAGTGACAAATCGAAGGGTTGCTTTTATGCAAAGATACAAGCAAATTACTAACCGCGACACAGGCAACGGCACACAGTATTTGAACCTTACAATCCACAGCGCATCTGAAGCCATTTCTGTGTAATTTCTTCGTTAACGAAAAACACGTGCGCTTCACTCCGGACTGAAGTAACTCGAGCTTCCAAGATCTGGTTAGCGATTTTCAAAGCCTGTTTTACACAAATCACGAGTTCGAAAACCGAACGTTCGATTGGGTTCGATTGATTTTTTGTCTTTTCGGTGAGTTCGATTTCGTTCGATTGCCGAACTCAATCGAGCTCAATCCACGGATTGAGTTCGATTGAGTTCGATTGGGTTCGATTGAAATTTAGTTCGATTGGGTTCGATTTACTATGCCGGGTAGTTTCTAAGGTCCATATCATGAAGCAGTAAACAGCCTGACTCCGAGGGGATTTTTCTGATTTTTTTTTTTTCAAATGAAAACCGCAAAAGTATATCAGTGCGAAAACCGAAAACGGAGAGTGACAGTTGATTGAATTAAGCCATGGCTTGAGCCATTTGGCTTACCAAATGTGCAGATCGCTAAATTACAGCGTGTACAAAATGCAGCAGCAAGACTTATTCTTGGCATTGGAAAGTTTTCTCACATTACACCGGCGCTTTATGAGCTGCACTGGCTGCCAGTTTCTTTGCGTATTGACTATAAGATTTTACTTTTGACTTTCAAATGTATTTATGGCCTAGCGCCAACTTATCTTAGCGATCTTATTAGTATAAAATCGAATTCATTATATAATCTTAGGTCTACTGGTAAGCTCTTATTGGACCATCCCAAGGGAAAGATGCTTACAACATTGGGAGCAAGATCATTCTCAGCAGCAGCTCCGAAACTCTGGAATGAGCTTTCTTTGGTGCTTCGTCAAGCAACATCACTTAACAGTTTTAAATCTCGACTTCAAACCTATCTTTTTAAGAAGTATTTTTATAGTTTGTAACTTAATTTATTTTATTCTCACGGTGATGTATTTTCGTTTTCTTTTAAACATATGATTGTAAAGTGCTATTGATCAGCACATGTAAATACGCGCTATATAAATTGGTAAATTATTAAAAAGCAAAAATCGATAACAGCGAAAACATAATGCAATTTTGTCATAAATTTTTTCTTGAATTGAGTTTGTAAAAGATCGCAGGAAATTGAAAAATCAATTGAGGTCATCGCGGGCTAGTAACAACATGCCGCCGTAAAACCAGTTTCCCCAAACCTGATGACTTAAACGGAGAGCTAAGACATTTAACTTCAAAACTGGGCACAGTAATACGTGACAACTTTTAAATTCACTCATCCGATTGGTTCACTGGAACTCATGTTTATAAGATTCACAATTTTTGGCCACAAGCAGCGTTCGTTGGACCCGTTTTGTATTGGCGATTTTCGTTTGAACTTATTTAATGAAGGAAAACATGAAACCTGCGAGTATAGAGTTGGAAGTAAAAAAAAATGCAACACCCCTTACCTATGCACGGGTTTTCTTAAAATATAGCAAACTGAATTGTTATTAATCCTACTCTTTTTTCAAGTTCTCCCTCTTTACCGGAACATAACTCAGGGCAGCATTTGTGGGAATGTTACTATTAACATTTTTCCATTTATCCAAAGAAACAGGATACAGCTCCCCTGGTGGGATCCTAATGCCACTGTCAACTGGAAATCTGTTAATTATGAAATAAATCTTCCCCTCTATTTCCACTGCACCGAGGTTGTTTGCTGGAATATGTTTTTGATCAACAACAGACCACTTGTTGTTTTCTTCATCATAAACTTCTACTGATGCAAATTTACCAGATGGCCTACCGTAATCTAAATCATAACGAACATTACCCCCTACAACATGCAGTCTACCATTAACTGAAAAAAGGCTGGACCGAAAGTGGGGCTGGCAGGTTGATGCTTTTTCTACCCACAAATTCCTTGCAGGATCAAAACAATGTAGCACCGCACTGCTTTGGACGCCAGAAGAGGATACCCTACCATAAAGCACAAACACCTTTGAATGAAGTACTGTTGCCCCACTATTAAAAAGATAACCGTCTGTCATGATACCTGGCTTAGCAACACTTTGCCATTGTTGTTCGGCAAAGCTGTACCTTTGAGGACCCTGATTACAATCAGAGCCGATTACATACATGTAGTTATCTACAGTGCATAATTGTTCAGTTTTTCCACATGAGTGTGGCAGTTTGTCCCACACATTTCTTTCTATGTCATAGCAGTAAATGCAGTAATTGCCCGACACAAATCCACCAACATACAGCTTACTGCCAACAGTTTCTGCACAACAGCATTGTGTTGCGTCAGCTGCTGGTGCTAAGGATGCCAATGGTTTCCATGTTTTAGCTTCAATATCAAAGAACTGCATTTGGGTTCGAGGACAAACAGCAACAGGGACCTAAAGACAACAAGATTACAAGGAGATCAGATAAAAGTATCAACTGAAAGTGAGTTGGTCAGTTACTTATTGTTATGAAGCTGAATATTGTTTATTTGTTGGATTGAGCGTTAAGTAATGTTTAGTGAAAGTTGCTTTATTTCCCACGATAGCCACGATTTGGAGCCTTTTCCACTCGCTTTCGATGAGCCCTCTTTCAACGCCGCCATTCGTCTTTTGTTACGGCGCTTTATCTGGGTCAGAGTAAGCACCAACCACAGAATTCAACATTTCTCATCGTATGACTTCGGAAAAGGCTGTTGTCAGTTATACTAATGTAGGACTGTAGGGTTCGCTTCTTGCTGTACTATCACCCCACCCATCTACAAAAAGAGTGGCCCTGTCTATATGGTCTCAGGGTAACCCTTGCCCCTCTCCCCGCGTTACCATACGCGAGCTAACTTTTTACTCATTCTATCAACTGTTTACATGAAAATTTCGGCGATTCGTCTTCAGGAGTGGAGTTTTCTCGCCATGGCCGGAAGAGTAACCCTTACAGACGAATTAAACAGATATATGCAAAGAAGAACGAGCAATGACGATTTCAATATTTCGTTATCATTATGAATGAATTAAGTAAGGTAAGCTTGTCAGTCGGTCACACAATTTTAAAATGGACCTCGGGGGAGGTTTCTCTCGGGTCCCCAAGACCATATAAGAGAACCAAGACCTTGACGGTGCAAAATGTTGTACAGCTGTCGCATCCCAGGGTTTGAGCCGGGACGAGGCAAGATCAGAGCACAGAGTACAGAGGCCTGGAGTAGGGGGGTGACACAATGGCATCCTGCCACCTAGATTACTTTTTATAGCCATTGTTTTAGTTCACTTCATTTTTTTTTTTTAAATTTATGGTGTCTGTGGCTTAACATAAATTATTTGCTCTAGTTCAGAATGCTTTGATTGTTGTAAAACTCCAACTACTGTAAAACAAGTACAGAATGATTTTAATCTTTTACAAAGTTAGAAAATTACTGGAATAACAAAAACAGTTCTTACCAAGCCTGTCGAGCGGATTTTACTTTTTTCTTCACCAAATGTAGAGCTTGAGGGAATGTAGCTAAACAACAGTGCTTCATGTAGAAGCATGAAAATCTCTGGCACTTGTTTCATCTCCTCTATGTTCAGCTCTCTTATCACATCCCTGATGTCCACCAGCCCCAGACGAACCGCTCCAATAACTTTGGCCGCCACTGCCATCCTCTCTTCCTTCTTGTATTTGATCCACTGCATCACTGATTTGAAGATAAATTCTCTGAAGGAGCATTGAGGTCATCTCGACTAAGGAGGTTCGACAACTGGTCTGCGTTAATAAGCGACAAGAATGCTTCACTTTCGCAGATTTCCTTGTACATCGAGGCCATCTTCCGCTGTGTCGCTTCTTGAAGGTCTGTCAGACCGTGTCGATCGGCAGTCGTACAGATGCGACAGTACGTTTGCACATCAAACCGAAGCTGAACATACTCGGTGTTCAGGTAATCACAACATTGTTGAACAACACTTGTGACTTGAAGATGATCAGCCGCAAGGAGAACTTCAAACACGTTTTCATCGTTGACATGAACCTCTCCACTGTAGATGGAATCCATGACGATCTTCAAAGCTGCTGCTGAAATGTTTTCATCTTTGAGTTCAATCACTTCCTGGTTGGATTCCTTCATTTCATGGGTAAACATGGCGTGGAAATAATCGCTGTTCGCAGCGAGCACAATGCGATGAGCTGGAAACACGTCTTCACCCACCTTCAAACGAACATCAACGAATTCACCTTGTTCACGAAACTGAGCACACTTAGACAAGAGAATCTCAGAATGGACGACCATGCTCGATTCAGTGATTGCAAAGCAGAATTACGTTTCTGTTGACTGGACCAAACTGGTGACGTGGCGATTCTGATCTTTGCGTGATCGCGTGACCTAACAGGCAGGGCAATTTACATAAGCTTCAAACAAATGAGATATGTTAATCAAGGCAAAGTAAGCAAAATATACGGTATTCACTACATTGTTGGTCAAAGCTAAGTTATGAAGTTAAATTCCATTTGTTAAGTGAAGTCATGGAAGCCCATGAGTAGATACGTGTTCCCAAACAAAGCCAATTTAAGAAATTTATTTGTACACAAAGGAACTTAACTTAATTCGAATAAACAGACTGATTCCATCCATGCGATACTCGTTGTTTATCACTGAATATCTGAATATTTCTGATTTTTGTTAATCGTCTAATGTTTGTATTAACTATTTATGGCGTTTTACATTGAACTGTCACGGTAGGCACCTTCTGAAAGCGAGACGGCAACGAGAGCGAAAACCTCACTTAGAAAATTCCCGTTAGCTGATCTACTTTGTGATCATTCCAACCCGCTGAACTTGTACAATGTGAACGAATTATCCAGAAACATAAGTAGTAGCAATGCTGCTCAAGTCCACAAAAAGAAAGAAAAATTCACCGTTATGTGCTTCGAATTTGGTCATTTGGTAGATGTCTTCCAGAAAACGTCAAAGAAATGTACTTATTGCGTTCGACGTAGAAAGCACGCATTCCTATTAAAAAAAATACAGATTGGAGTCGAGATTGTATAAGACAACGTTGATTGAATGAATGGATCTTGGTAGGCGTATCTGGCATCCGCTGCAGATTTTCCAACATCATCACCAACTTGGCAAAGGAGAGAGAGCCTGGCGACATCATCCGCACTCCCTAATCTTTGATTATTGCTATTTTTTTTAACACACGTACAGAACTATTGTTTAGCTCATTAAACCTTTTATTATCCCTTATACAACTTTCAGGAAACGTCGAGAAGTCGTCAGTTTTTGACAGTTTTAGCAGTTTCTATGAATTCTTAACAGGGGCGGATCCCGGAACTTTCGCCAATTGGAGGTGTTCAAATGTTTTATTTCCCACAGCCGAAACTAAGGAAGTGAAAGTGCCTCCTACAGTGAACTAGTACGTTATACGAAAACAAGTACTTTACAGCGTTACATTTATTTTGCTTGCAAGACTGAAATTTGTTTAAAGAAATCTGTGCAGCCTTACGCTTTTGGGACAATACTGATAAATGTATCAACTTAGAATGAGTGCTGTCTTATGTTAGGAGAAAGCAATTATACCTGAGCTTCATCAAATAGTTTAAAAAAATGGTCGACAAGATTTCCTGCTGAACTTTAAAAATGTCGGCGATATATATATATTTTTTGTTAAAATTCAGATTTGAAAGAAAACACCAATCACCAAACAGCATGCGGTCGAGGCAATTTCTTTCATGTAAATTCTGCATTTAAAACCTCCTGTAGGCGGACACCTTTTCTAAGCGGAAGCTGGCACCTTTTTCAAGGTTTAGAGGAGCTAAAATAACCGCCCTTTAGCAGACAGACCCCTCAAACTCTAAAAGCAGTTCCACTCCATCTATATTTACATGTAACCTACTGTTCACTTCTGTTTATTCGTTTGCTACCTCACTATTTACTTATTTTTCTTAGTACCACTCAGTATGACTTCACTACTTAATGCATTCCGAGATTTCATTGGATGTTTGTACACTGAAGCTTGTCTGTTGAGCCCTTTTTCAATCAGGCGCTGAAAATCGATTGCCCCGACTTTCTCTGGAAGCTTTTGCATTAACCAGTTGGATTTTTTTCCATCAGCGTAGTGAGGAAATAGAGGAAAAGAAAGAACACTGCAGTTAGCGCGCTTTAGTTTATTTCTCTTCTTTTACAAATTGTGTTGAATTCGAGTTTGATGAAACAAATATTTACTTTAAACAGAATTAAATGGTGGAATTTATCTTACAGTTATTTTGTGAGATCAACTCCTAACAAGGTGCGATTTACCAAGTTAGCTATGCAGAGTTCACTGACGTGCATCGAGATCGAGAGGCTTCTTTTATTACATGTCCAACTCCAGCATTGAAATTCCGCACAACTGGTCTATCCTTTCAGCTACTGGTATATAGGAGAATAAGGCCCAATTAAGCGTACGTTTCTCAAAACTGCCGAAAACATTTGCGAGTCCTAAAACCTGTTTGAGGTGCATAGGCGCGATGTTCATTATCAAAAATACAATTTTATAATTTAAGTGGTAAAAATTTAAAACCTTTCTAAGATTAAGAAACGTGCCCCACATTAGGCTAGTTTGTACTAAAAGTACTCCGAATCGATAGAAATAAGTATGATACATCTCGCAAATAAAAAGTCTTCGGGGGTTTTGAGGAACGGATTTCAGGACTGAAAGTTTGTCTGAAAAATGGCAAAAATGAACAGTTCACGGTGGTCGCAGTGGTCACACATGAACAAGCCCAACTGGCTAGACAGATCTAGATTGGATGCTTGAATATACCTACGCAGGATAGACACTGGGCAACACTCGCTGTCTAGCTTAGCGATCTAAACATAATTGCCCTCTCTATCCAAGTCCGTTTTACTTTGTGGCACGAATACCTTAACAAAATCATCGTAAAAGGTAAGGGACTCTGCAATAATCAGGGTGAGGTGTTCTGAAATAAGTACCATACGGCTAAAAGTTATCTTGAAGCCCCTCTGTACAAAGGCTGAAATAAGTTCTTACCACCCCTCCCTGTTTAAGTCAATAACTAACGTACAATCCCCCTCCACCCCGCCCCCTATTTCCAGCCAACGTTACCACGCATTGGGCTGTAAAACCCTAGCAGAAACAACACACTGAATCAGTTGGAAATGAGCTACTGCCCACATTTTATAACAGCTACAAAGAGGGAGCTGGTAAGGCAACTCTGGTTTGATGAAGAAAATGTCCATTGCAGAAAGAGACCGACGGTACATTGTGAATCAAGAACTTCACAGACAATGCAAACATTGGCCGATGTAAGGCAAAAACCACATGTTTGGAGGAAAAATTGAAAACCATCCTCAGTATAACTCTGACACTATCTATGCTATAACAACTGATAGGTATTCTAGAGAATGTTACCCAGCTGATTGGAGACCTAGATGCTGCAATGGAAAGGTACAAAGCAACATAACCCATTGGATTAAACAAAAGTACATCTACATATAGAGGAAGGAAAGAAAGAAACTAAGAGAAAAATCAAACAAAGAAAGGGAAAGCTGCTTGGATCGGATGCTTGGACCACAGGAGGAGCTAGTGTCACCTGGAAGTGACGCGACGACCTTGCGCAACTTGTCTCGGATACTTTCGCTACACGGATAGCTTGATAATCCTGGCAGATATACTCTCACAGGGTCACGGTTAGCGGGCGTCTTGGCCTGCTTCACATGCTCGAATTCATGTGACGCCATGTCACTGTTAAGGCGATCAGAACGAGAAATCCCCAGGAGAAATCTCACACTCTTCGCGAGTGCATAACCACAGACCGCCGCGACTGGTCACGAAACAGCGATCGTGTCCAGCCGTTGGACATGACAACACACCAGTGCATACTTCAACAAGGGCTGGGCTTGCAGACTTGACCTTTTTCCGTGGGCCATCAAAAAATCCTTCCAGAAAGTAACCACACTTTGGGTAGTTCGGTGGCTTCGACTGATTAAAATATTCGTCGGAACAACTTGGACACGAGCCGCGACCGCGCCGCTCATTACAGTTGAACGTTACCAAAAACCAACCAACCGATGTAAAAATACGCCCCGCTAACAAATTAGAAACCAACAGCCGAAGATAGGAACTTTAGACCAAAAACCGCTCACGAACTAACCGCTCAATAACGTTTTTGAAAAACAGTGAGATGCTACTGAGACGCCACTGAGATAAAAATTGTGAGATATTTGGGACAATCGACTCGAAAGTGACGTTTGATTATTTGACTACCGGGACTACCGGAAGCGACCTATTAACCAATCAGGGACAAGCTTGCAAACGGTGCGGGCTAACAGGACTAAACCTCAGGTTTAATCAAATAAGAACGCGCGACCGAGACGCACGGCTGATGGGGGAGGTGGGTTGGTTGTCCCGTGTACACACATACCTTTCAGCGGAGGGGGAGGGCAATTTTTTTACGCCCATTTCAATATGGAGGATACCTTCCGTGGCAGACTGGTAACTAACAAAATAACGTTCTGGTTCGCCTATATAGGACAGTTTGGTTAGTCTAAATATCTCTTCAGTTAGCCTAATTTAGCTTAGGTAGCTTGCGGTTAGCCTTTATTTGAAGTTTTGCAGCCAGTCGTTGGTAGTCTAGTTGTAAGGTTCACGCCAGGGAATCCGACGAGCCGGGTTCGACTCATCTTGGGGTCATCTCTTTTCCTAACTTAAAAAAGTAGCTAAGTGTGATTTATAGTATCCGCCACGTTGAAGCGGGTGTAAAAAAATTTCGCGGGGAGGGAGGGGGTGCGGGAGGATATTCCAATCACTCATATGGTCTAAAGGGGAATCATACACTAGTAATGAGCGTCTTACTGTCAACCCTTGAACACGTTTACAATGTTGTAAATTGCAGTAATTTGCACATTTACCTAATTTTTTTACATCATCGAGTTTGTTCAGACAGAAAAAAATGTCGTGGTTGTGGTTTTGTTCCGGCCGAAATAGTTTTCAGGTATTGATTTTACGTCCTAATTTTTTTTTGTGATTTAAGTAAAGAAGTCGTTGCGGAAAGAAAAAGTAACCCATATCAAAATAGGATGTGCTACCCTCCCAGCCATTGAAACTCAGGTCCCTTTCCTACAAGGATGATCCGCGCATCGAGTTGATCTACTCATGAAGAAGTCAACCAAAAAAATTCACTTAGTTAAGTTTATTTTCAACTTTCTTACGAAACAAATTAATTTTAAACTGGAAACTTAACACAATGTTTACAAATGCTCTGCTAAACTGTATGTATAAGAACTGTCCAACGAATGAAAGAGCCCGGTTGATAAAGGCAGGATCAGATTCAAGTCAAGCCAGGAATGTTTAGCGCCAATTTCGAATCACGTAACGCCGCTCTATGCCATTTTTTTTACTAATCACTGGAAACATCGTTTAGTTTTGACGGACTTAATCTGTCAAATTCGGCTCAAACTTAATTATAACCCTGTAAAACAAAGAGCACTTTACAACAAAGGAAACCAAGTCTATAGTTTACTTTAGTCCCAGCTTGTAACACTGATTACCTTTCAAAACAAGCGGTCTCTGTGTTTGACAAGAAAATAAAATCTTCACATTTTTATTCACTTTCATGCCTTGCTTTACATGATATGAATACATGAATTAACGCGCTGTTACACTAAGCAATTTGTCTTCCAACGTGTCTCTCGATTTCGTCACGCCATTGCGACACAAGTTACACGAACCGTTAGTGTAACATGCCCTAAAATGAACATATCTCGCAATGTTTTTTTTTCTGTCACCGTTACACAAGGTAGAACCGACGTCTAATTAACGGTTTCCGTAACAAATCGAAGACCCCTGTGAGCTAACTCGTGAACATAGATGTGAATACCTGGGTAACCGTATTAAAAGCGGTACTCCCATCAAACTAAGCTACAACGATTCGTGGACGCCATTCCACATTGCGGGACTGCATTATGTACATCATGTTATTTGCTTAACACACAAAACGATTAAATTACACACGCACCCTCATTCCTTTCGCTAAGAGATGCAACGCAAAGGTGGACGTACACGTTCCTTTCACGGTGGTTTTAAGTGGTTGCCAATCGACAAAAACTATTGGTTACCTAGCACGTGACCAAAATCTTGCTGTTTTCAGTATGGTGATATTCCTTTCTACGTTCGAAAGACGGCTTCTATTTAGCGTTTTATAACTTGATTTTACATTCTTGCTTTTTGCCCCGTAATGGCGGCTGATGGTGAATACTGTACATACACTACAGGTTGACTCAAGAATAATTTATGTTTTTGATTAAATTCCGATTAAATTGATATAAAGTTTACAACCCACCGGCAAGTAACAAAACTGGCCCCACACCGCGATAACTCGTTCATTGTGCATGCGCGCATTCACAAGTCAAAAAAGGGCGAGGCTTGTTCATTTCAGGGCATGTTACACTACCCAACGATTCGTGTTACTTGTGACACAGCAAAATTGCGAGACAAGTAGCCTCCCTCGCAGACGCTCTTTTGGTTCTTCAAGCAATCATTTCTTCCCAACGAGAGGAATGATTGCGTGACGAGCCAAAAGAGCGTCTGCGAGGGAGGCTACGAGACTGAAGTTGCTAAAAAAATTGTCTAGGCTAAAAGTGCCTTTAAATACTCAAAAGGATGTACTAAGCAATCTATTCTGCTAACTAGCAGGTCGTAACCTCCCAACATAACCGTTTCTAGTTTTCAACAGCGTTCTCCAAGGGTCATCCAAAACTCAGAGACTAAGAAAGTTAACGTTAGTCAACCCATTTATAAATAAATCCAAGGACTTGATACTGACACTGTTTTTAGTTATCTAATTTGGCGCATTTACTGAATATACTTTTCCCAAACGATAGCTCAACCTGCTTCGGCCCCACTATACAAAATTCACTTTTTCTTGGCGTTTGTCTATACTGAGGATTTTTTCTCGTCCGGTGGCTGTGTTTTCAAGCTGTCTGTCTTTACTGGGACAAAACACAACGCAGCATGTTTGTTAATTGCTGTGATGCTTAGTTCAGCGACCTCAGACTCAGCATAAAATTTGGGGGGCATGACTTTTTTGCTCCACTCGTGCAAAGAAATGTGATAAACCTCCCCCGGTGGGATTCTAATACCACTGTCAACTGGAAATTTGTTGATAATGAAATAAACCTTTCCCTCCACTTCCACTGCCCGAAGCGTGTTTGGAGGAATATGAGTTTGGTAAACAACAAACCACTGGTTGGTTTCCTCATCATAAACTTCTACTGGTGCAGGGTCCCCATATTCATTTGGAGTAATTTTACCTGTCCTACTATCTTTCCTACAAGAAATCTTCCCACCAGCAACAAGAAGTTTGTTGTTATCCACAAAGAGAGTGGATCCAAAGTGAGGGGAGGAGGTTGATGCCTTTTGTTTCCATTCATTCTTTTCTGGATCAAAACAATGAAACACAGCTGTCTGGGCTGTCAAACTCCAATCTTCCACTATGCAACACCCATGAAGTACATATATTTTAGATTTCATAACGACTGCTGCTACATTAATCAACTGCTTATTTTGGTTGTTACTTTTCTTCAAAAAAGGCAATTTTGAACCACTTTGCCATTGGCTCTGAGCGAAACTGTACCTCTGGGGTGGATCAGTGTTACTGATTGCATATAAATATTCATTAACATAACACAAACAGTTAATCACATGGTCACGGCCCATTGATGAGCTCTGAAAACGTGGGAGTGTCTCCCACGTGTTATTAACAACATGGTAACGGTAAATGACACCGGAACTGAATGACTGGTTTTCCGCAGCTACATACAAGTAATTTCCAACATACTCTGCACAAAGAAATTCGAAAGTTTTCCTGACTGATAGGAGGTCCTCAGAAACTGAGGTTAAGCCTGGCCTGGACGGTGGGAGTACCTGAGAACCTAAGGTTAAGCTTTCCATGGACAGTAGGGGTTTCCACGTTTTTGTTTCAAAGTCAAAATACCTCGTCTGAGTAGCAGCTGACTTGTCATCTTGTTGTTTTGGGAAAATAGCAACAAGAACCTGAAATAAGAAAGCACCGAAAATGAGACAAGAAAATTACACGGAAGTAGCTCACTAAAAACGACAAGAATACCGGCAAATGATCAGTTATGAAAGTCTTACGAATATGAAACAGACTAGAACCAAAAAAGGATACTTGACAGACAGTGATCCACGTAAGTCTAACCACAGCCGGTAACCGAAGTGGAATGTAAGAGTTGGAGCTGAAACAGCTCAAATTGATCGAAAAATAACAAGCAATTTCCCATAATGATTGTAAGGTTGGGCGTATATTACATGTGTTTTTATTTTTTCTCTGTGCTTTTGACAATTGTCGTTCTTTGGAATTTTCTTCTAAGCGGTTGGTCAAAGTCATATCGATCTAACTTACGGTTAGCAGTAATACGTTAGATGATCATGATCAACCAAACGGTGATTAAAATCGCTTAAATCGGCCTCAGGAGCTCAAAGAGACGAAAAAACAAAAAAAACAAAAACAAAACAACTACAACAACAACAACTCAACAAAGCCCACAAGAGTAACCTTTCTCTGATGTAATGTGAACTTTATTTAAACAAGGAGAACTGATCATCAGTTTAGCTAAAAAAAATATATATACGTTTACAAAAATGCTTACAACTGTACTACCAGATCGCCATGTGGGAATCCTCTAGGTCAGATACCTACCTGATGTTTCGTTTAAAGTGCCCAACAGAGCTGGCGTCCTTTATTTTCATTATTTCTTGTAGGGTTAACTGGAAAAAATTTTCATTATTTTTCCATACAAAATCTTAACTAACGATTTGATTGCATTTTGCTCAGTAAACAACAGACTGGAGTTCAAGCTTTTGCTTGCTAGCTTTTGTTCACGATTCAGTCTTTAATTATGAAGTGATTTCGTACCCTCCAAACAGATATTTATCGAAAAGAATCGTTGAATGCCCCAGGCTAAATGCAAACCGAATGAGGCTTATTTTCAGGGGATTCAGAGATACGTTGTCCGTGTACAATCGTTAACTCAGTGTTAACTCACTCATAAATTATCTGACCTGATCTATTACCTGTTAGGCACACAAATATAAATAGCAGAATGCATCATGCAAGGCTTATGTTAGGTCTCTATTCTTACCGGGCTCATTGAGCGTGGCTTTGTTTTCTCTACGGCAAACTTTGAGTTGAGGGAAGGAATCTGGGCATGCAGTAGTGCCTGCGAAACAAGTGCTTGAATCTCGGGCACTTCTTGCATCTCCTCTGCACTTAGCTCTCTTATCACTTCCTTGATGTCCACCAGCCCCAGGCGAACCGCTCCGATAACTTTGGCCGCCACTTCCATCCTCTCTTCCTTCTTGTATTTGATCCACTGCATCACTGATTTGAAGACGAACCTCTCTGAAGGAGCATTGAGATCATCTCGACTGAGAAGCTTCAGCAACTGATCTGCGTCAATATGCGACAAGAATTATTCAGTTTCACAGATGTCCCTGTACATCGAGGCCATCTTGCGTTGCGT
Organism: Pavona decussata; assembly: GCF_977016875.1. NCBI lineage: Eukaryota > Metazoa > Cnidaria > Anthozoa > Scleractinia > Agariciidae > Pavona > Pavona decussata. The sequence continues at coordinate 1,067,489 of NW_028145546.1, forward strand.
AGCTTCTTGCAGGTTTTTTAGACCGTGTATATCAGCAAATGTAGAAAGCTGACGATACGTTTGGACATCAAGTCGACGCTGAACAAGTTCCTTGTCCAATACATCACAACACTGTTGAACAATGCTTGAGACTTGAAGGTGGTTAGCGGTAGTGAGAATTTTAAACACATCTTTCGTTTCAGTCATCAAGAGTTGCCCGCGATAAATGGAGTCCAATATTATCCTCAATGCGTATCCAGAAATGTTTTTCATCTTTGAGTTCGATGACTTCTTGGTTGGATTCCTTCATCCCACCAGTAAACATGGCGTAGAAATAATCGCTTTCCGCAGCGAGAACATTACGGTGAGCTGGAAACACGTCTTCACCCACTTTCAATCGCACGTCAATGAATTCTTCTTGTTCTCTGAACTTCGCAAACTTGGACAAAAGACGAGCAGCCATCTTGGATGGCTTGTAAAGCTTTCCACAGGCTGACGGAGGCAGCGCCCAAAAGTTTGTTTGGTCGTGCTTGACTGCTTGATAACTCGGTCAAGCGACGCAGGTTTTAATTTTGGCGTTTATGAACAAGAAGAGCGGGGTAGGAAAGAAAGACGGTTCAAGCAACACGTATGGTGCAACGTTGTCCATGAGAGCTTTTACTTCGCTTTTTTTGACCATCCGAACTTCAAGGCCAAGGCATGGAGACGTTTCTCTCTGAGTTCTGTCTTATTGTGACAATTGCCTGTTCTTAAAAATTTCAGCTTTCTCTCTCTATGTTGAATTTTTCCTGGGTCAGATTGTCCATTAAGGCCAAGTAATACGGGCCACATTTTCTTTCAACTTGTCGCGCAACAATGTTCCATTGCAAGTTGCGATTGTTTGTTGCCCGTATTGTTACCTCCGCGCGCAACAAATTTTTTCATGTTCAACATAAAAAAGTAGACGCTCTTTCTACTTTTTGCAACAGAAAAATTTGTTCAGCACCCCTTCCCAGTTCACCCCACCCCAAAAACCACATGTTTGGAGGAAAAATTGAAACTATTAAAAATATGATAGCAGAACATAACGATAGTCTCTTCAGTGACCTGACGGGCAAATTACAGGCATGGCTGTCTTACCACCCCCAGTATAACTCTGAAACTATCCATGCAATAACAATTGACAGGTATTCTAAAGAATGTTACAAAGCTGATTGGACGTCTTGGCCTGCTTCACATGCTCATATTCATAATGTGACGCCATGTCACTGTTAAGGTGAACTGAACGAGAAATCTCACACTCTTCGCGAGTGCGTAACCACAGACCTCCGCGACTTGTCACGAAACAGCGATCGTGTCGGCTAAATTGAGGTTTGTATATATTATAGTAACTGACTAAGTTTATGGCTAATTTTTTTGTATATTTGTAGAATGCATTTTATGTAAAATTCGCCGTTGTCTAAACTCCGGATCGTGTCGGGCCGTTCGACATGAAAACACACCAGTGCATACCTCAACAAAGGCTGGGCTGGCAAACTTGACCTTTTTTTCGTGGGCCTTCGAAAAATCCTCCCAGAAATTAACCACACTTTCAGTTCAGTGGCTTCAACCGATTGAAATATTCCTCGGGACAACTTGGACACGAGCGGCGACCACGACCGCTCATCACAATTAAACATTGCCAAAAACCAACCAACAGATGTAAAAATACGCCTCGCAAACAAATTGGAAACCAGCAGCCGAAGATAGGAACTTTAGACCAAAAACCACTCACGGCTAACCGCACAATAACGTTTTTGAAAAACAGTGAGATGCTACTGATACGCCAAAAAGGCAAAAGTTGTAATATATTTGGGACAATCGACTCGAAAGTGACGTTTGATTGTTTGACTACCGGGACTACCGGAAGCGACCTATTAGCCAATCAGGGACAAGCTTGCAAACGGTGCGGACCAACAGGACTAATCCACAGGTATAATCAAATAAGAACGCGCGACCGAGACGCACGACTGATGGAGGTGGTGGGGTGGTTGTCCCGCGTACACACATACCTTTCCGCGGAGGGGGGAGGGCAAAATCTGGCAGGCAGCCGTTGGTAGTCTAGTTGTAAGGTTCACGCTAAGCAATCCGACGACGCGGGTTCGACTCTTCTTGGGGTCATCTCTTCTTCTTACTTAAAAAAGTAGCTAAGTGTGATTTATAATATCCGCCATGTTGAAGTGGGTGTAAAACAATTGCGCAGGGAGGGAGGGGGGAGGATACTCCAGTCACTCATATGGTCTAAAGGGAGCTCTTATTTAACGTCATTAGAAAAGGTGTTGCTTATCAGATGTCACTAGCAGTGAGCGAATTACTGCAAACGTCATACCTTGGCCACGTTTAAAATGTTATAAATTGTAGTAATTTGCACATTTACCTACATCATCAAATATGTTCGGACAGTAAAATGTCCTGGTTGTGGTTTTGTTTCGGCCGAAATAGTTTTCAGGCATTGATTTTACGTCCTATTTTTTGTGATTTAAGTAAAGAACTCATTACGGAAAGACAATTAAGTAACCCACATCAAAAAAGGATGTGCCACCCTCCAATCCTCTGAAACTCACGATCAGGGGAGATGATGGGGGCGCGGTCATGGAAAAAAATTCGGCTCCTTTGTTATAAGAATGATCCGTGCGTCAAGTTAATCTACCCATGAAGAAGTCAAACCATAGCATTAACTTAGTTCAGTTTATTTTCAACGTTCTTAAGAAACAAATTGCTTCTGAAGCTGGATTAATGACATAACAAAGTAGTGCAATATTTACAATGCTCCGCTAAACTACATGTATAAGCAGTGTCCATGGAATGAAATACAGTCTGTTCCTTTGAAAGAGCCCGGTTGATTAAAGCAGCACTGATCAATTTCAAATCCCGTTATGCCGTTCTCACGGACTTTATCCGACCAATCTCAAACTTAACTGTGACGTTTTAAAGCGAAAAGCACTTTAAAATCAAAGAAACCAAGTTTATAGTTTATATTTCAATCCTAGCTTGTAACACTCAAATTGGCCTTTAAAACAACCGGTCTCTGTGTTTGACAAGAAAATAAAACCTTTACATTTGCCATGCCTTGCTCTGCTCAGTATATTATAATACACGAATAAGTCGTTATTACACTAGGCAATTTTTCTTGCATTCAGTTGTCTCGCAATTAAGTTATACGAACTGTTGCGTAGTGTAACATGCTTGCTAGTGTTAAAACGCCTTCAAATACTTAACGATGTAATACGCAGTTTATTCTGCTGACTAGCAGATCTCAACCTGATAACCGTTTATAGTTTTCAACAGCGTTCTCCAATAAGGGTCATCAAAAACTCAGAGACTAAGAAAGTTAACGTTAGTCAACCCATTTACAAATAAATCTGGGATTGTAAAACTCTCATACAACATTCAAGGACATGCTGACACCTGTTTTCTGTAATCCAATTTAGCGCATCTACTGAATAAACTTTTCTCCACCGAAAGCTAAGTCTCCTTTGTCCCTTTTTTCGTCTCTCCCTTTACGGAGGCTTTTTCCTCATTAGTTGCCTTGTTTTCCAAGCTTTCTTTCTTTACTGGCATATAACACAAGACAGAATTACCTATTCCACTAATTCTCTTATTTTCCCATTCGTGTAATGAAATGGGATACACCTCCCCCGGTGGGATTCTAATACCACTGTCAACTGGAAATCTGTTTATTATAAAAATAATCTTTCCCTCCACTTCCACTGCCTCAAGATTGTTTGGGGGAACATGTGATTGTTTAATAACAAACCACTGGTTGTTTTTCTCATCATAAACTTCTACCGGTGCGGGGTTCCCATCTGGAAAAAGTTTACCTTCCCCAAACAAGTCCTGGAAAGAAATCTTTCCTCCAGCAACATACAGTTTGTTGTTATCCACAAAGAGAGTGGATCCAAAGTGAGGAGAGGAAGTTGATGCCTTTTGTTTCCATTCATTCTTTTGGGGATCAAAGCAATGAAACACAGCTGTTTGAGCTGTCAAACGCCAATCTTCCACTATGTAACACCCATGAAGTACATAGATTTTAGACTTCATAACTACTGCTGCTACATTAATCAACTGCTTATTTTGGTTGTTACTCTTCTTCAAAAAAGGCAATTTTGAACCACTCTGCCATTGGTTCTGTGCCAAACTGTACCTCTGGGGTGGATCAGTGTTACTGATTGCATATAAATATTCATTAACATAACACAGACAGTTAATCACGTGGTCACGGCCCATTGATGAGCTCTGAAAATGTGGGAGTGTCTCCCACGTGTTATTAACAACATGGTAACGGTAAATGACACCGGAACTGAATGAATGGTTTTCCGCAGCTACATACAGGTAATTTCCAACATACTCGGCACAAAGAAATTCGAAAGTTCCCTTAGAATCTAAGGTTAAGCTTGCCATGGACAGTAGGGGTTTCCACGTTTTTGTTTCAAAGTCAAAATACCTCGTCTTAGTAGCAACTGACTTGTCACCTTGTTTCAAGTTTCTAGGGAAAACAGCTGAAACAGCAACAAGAACCTGAAATATGAAAGCACCGAAAATGAGACAAGAAAATTACACGGAAGTAGCTCACTATAAACGACAAGAATACCGGCAAAGGATCAGTCACGAATGTCTTACGAATATGAAACAGACTAGAACCAAAGAAGGATACTTAATTAACAGACAGTGATCCACTTAAGTCTAACCACATGTAACCGAAATGGATTATGAGAGTTCGAGCTGAAACTGCTCAAATTCGATCGAAAAATAACAAGCAATTTCCTGACAAAGCTTGTTGGGCGTATACTACATGTGTTTTTTATTTTTTCTCTGTGCCTTTGCAATTGTCGTTCTTTGGAATTTTCTTCCAAGCGGTTGGTCAAAGTCATTGACCTAACTTACGGTTAGCAGTAGTACTTTAGATCACCATGACCAACCGAGTGGTGATTTAAATCGCTCAAGAATCGGCCTCGGGAGCTCGAAGAAGCGAAAAAAAAAAACAAAAACAAAAAACACTCAACAAAACCCACAAGGTAATCTCACTCCGATGTAATGTTTACTTTATTTAAACACGGAGACTCATCAGTTTTGCTAAAAAATATATATACGTTTATAAAAATGCTTACAACTGTACTACAAGATCGCCATGTGGGAATCCGCTAAGTCAGATACCTGCCTGATGTTTCGTTTAAAGTGCCCAACAGAGCTGGCGTCCTTTATTTTAATTATTGTAAGTTAAGAGGGAAACGTTTTCGTTATTTTTCCTTAGAAAATCTTTACTATAAACGATTTGACTGCATTTTGCTCAGTAAACAACAGACTGAAGTTCAAGGCTCTGATTGTATGAGCTTATGCACGCTTGACTTCGCGGCTTGAACAATTTTCATTTATCGGCTAACGATTCGAAATTTATAGCATATTTTTTACATTGCATGTATTCGGTGTGACTTGGGAATGCATGGGCAAAAGTTTGCGGCAGAATAAATTGGCCGGCACCCAATGAGAATATTTGAGGTACTTCAGATGTCCGGTTTTTCGTTTTGTAAGATCCTTTACGGGCATTTGAAAGGCATATTTGTGTACGTTAGAAACAACCTTCGATCAGTCCAGATTCTTTAATTGAATTTTTAAGCCCGCATAAATTTGGTCTAGGAAATAGATCATTATCCCCTCAATTGGCCTCTTTAGCTTTTGTTGATTTTTGAGTTGTGACGAATGTGAAACATGATCCCAGCTTTCTAGCTTTTGTTCACAATTCTTCACAATTCAGTCTTTAATTCTGAAGTGATTTCATACCCTCCGAACAGATGTTTTATTGTAAAGAATCGTTGAATGCCCAAGGCTAAATGCAAACTGAATGAGGCTTATATTCAGGGGATTCTGAGACTGACGTTGTCCTCATAAATTACATGTCTGAACTGATCCTGATTACCTGTTAGGCACACAAATATAAATAGCACAATGCATCACACAAGGGTTATGTTAGCGCTATTCAGTATTCTTACCGGGCTCATTGAGCGTGGCTTTGTTTTCTCTACGGCAAACTTTGAGTTGAGGGAAGGAATCTGGGTATGCAGTAGTGCTTGCGAAACAAGAGCTTGAATCTCAGGCACTTCTTGCATCTCCTCTGCACTTAGCTCTCTTATCACTTCCTTGATGTCCACCAGCCCCAGGCGAACCGCGCCGATAACTTTGGCCGCCACTTCCATCCTCTCTTCTTTCTTGTATTTAATCCACTGCATCACTGATTTGAAGACAAAGCTCTCTGAAGGAGCACTGAGGTCATCTCGACTGAGAAGCTTCAGCAACTGATCTGCGTCAATGTACGCCAAGAATTCTTCAGTTTCACAGACGTCCTTGTACATCGAGGCCATCTTGCGTTGCGTAGCTTCTTGTAGGTTTTTCAGCCCGTGTACATCAGCAAATGTAGAAAGCCGACGAAACGTCTGCACATCAAGTCGACGCTGAACAAGTTCGCTGTCCAATACGTCACAACACTGTTGAACAATGCTTGAGACTTGAAGGTGGCTAGCGGTAGTGAGAATTTCAAACACGTCTTTCGTTTCTGACATCAAGAGTTCCCCGCAATAAATGGAGTCCAATATTATCCTCAATGCGTATCCAGAAATGTTTTTATCTGTGAGTTCAATGACTTCCTGGTTGGATTCCTTCATTCCGTGAGTAAACATGGCGTAGAAATAATCGCTTTCCGCAGCGAGAACATTACGGTGAGCTGGAAACACGTCTTCACCCACTTTCAATCGCACGTCAATGAATTGTTCTTGTTCTCTGAACTTCGCAAACTTGGACAAAAGACGAGCAGCCATCTTGGATGGCTTGTAAAGGCTTTCCGCAGGCTGATGGAGGCAGTGCCCAAAATTTTGTTTGCGTGATCGCGAGTCTCGGTAATCAAGCACCATCAGGTGATATTTTAGACATTCGGTGAGAAGCAGGGGGGAGGGGAGGGCAGCTGATCTTTTTTTTGCTTTTGTAGCATTATACACCTATATATATATATATATATATATCTGTGATCGGATTTTTGAAAAGGTGGCAAATGAAAACTTGAGCACTGCAAGCCTCGCAGCCGGCACCTCTCTCTGCCTAGGCGCCACCAATGGTTTACATGCCGCCATCATGCACTGTCACTGAACCGTTCGGTGACAGTACATCGTGGAAAAAAATGTACTGTCACATGTTCTTGGCGAAACTGACTCTCTCTGATACCACTGTGTGATTAATGTCAAAGGCACCAATCACATAAGAAAATTCTTAAGACATGCATGCCTGGTGATTGCGATGGGTGCTTCTCATTGGTGCAGGTGTCATCTGCGTGTCTGTATCTATTTGGTAAACATGTTTTCCTCGTCAAAATGGAGGCGATGATTTCCTGTGTACATAGTGGACGAATGGTTAGAGTCGTCTGTCAAGAATTATAAAAGGTCTATAATTTGCTATTTGCAGTCTTTATTTTTTCTTTTCTCCATTTTGCTGTATTTTCAGACACTCCTAGGCCACTTTTCTTTGCATAAA
>NW_028145546.1:1080000-1227500 GCF_977016875.1 Pavona decussata
GCCCATCAGTTATTTCTAAGCTTGCCATGGATGGAAGGGGTTGCCAAGTCTTTGTTTCAAACTCCAATTGCCTCATCTGGGTAACATACCGGTATCCGCCATGCCGCGCACCATAACTCCTATCCCACACTTGCTTAGGCAAAACGGCAGCAAGAATCTGAAATAAAAAGCACAGATATGACAAGCGGATTAAAAAGAAAAGTAATGAATACGAAACTAAGGGTGCGTTCGATTGACCCTATTCCGGAACAGGAATACATACAATGACTGCTATATGATCCCTCATGAGAGGTTTTGGAGTTGCTGGAGTAAATCGCTGTTACATTATCGTGCGTCAGCGAAAGTTTGCAGAAATGTCTTCCCAAATTTACTTAAAAAGAGAAATCTATATTATGAAAGGTGTTTGTCATCGTGGTTTAAAATGATAGATGAGTTAATCGTTTGTCTCACGATTGACTCACAAAGATGTGGAGATGTGGATTGCGACGTTTCGACCGCTATACTGCTGGTCTTCATCAGGCGATGGTGTCGACTGATTGCGTGACAGTATAAGTAGCACCTTGGCGATGTTCATTATCAAAAATACAATTTAATAATTTAAGTGGTAAAAATTTAAAACCTTTCTTAGATTAAGAAACGTGCGCCACATTAGGCTAGTTCGCACTAAAAGTACCCCGAATCGATAGAAATAAGTATGATACATCTCGCAAATAAAAAGTCTTTGGGGGTTTTCAGGAACGGATTTCAGGAGTGAAAGTTTGTCTCAAAAATGGCAAAAATGAACAGTTTACGGTGGTCTCAGTGGTTGCGGTGGTCACAGTGGTCGCAGTTGTCGCAGTGGTCGCAGTGATCACACATGAACAAGCGCAACTGGCTAGACGGATCTAGATTGGATGCTTGAATATAAATACGGACGATAGACACTGGTAACACTTGCTCTCTAACTCAGCGATCTAAACATAATTGCCTTCTCTATCCAAGTCCGTTTTACTTTGCGGCACGAATACCTTAACAAAATCATCGTAAAAGGTAAGGGACTCTACAATAATTAACAGAAGGGGGAGGAGTTCTGAAATGAGTATCATACGGCTAAAAGTTATCTTGAAGCCCCTCTGTACAAAGGCTGAAATAATTTCTTACCACCCCCCCCCCCTCCTGCTAAAGCCGATAATTTAGGTACAGCCCCACTTCCACCCCGCCCCCTATTTCCAGCTATCGTTACCACGCATTGGGCCGTGAAACCCTAGCAGAAACAACACAGTGAATTTGGAAATGAGCTACTGCCACATTTTATAACAGCTACAAAGAGGAAGCTGGTAAAGCAACTCTGGTTTGAGGGAAAAAATGTTCATTGCAGAAAGAGAGCGACCTACATTGTGAAGCAAGAACTTCACAGACAATGCAAACATTGGCCTATGTAAGGCAAAAACCACATGTTTGAAGGAAAAATTAAAACTATTAAAATATGATAGCAGAACATGACGATAGTCTCTTCAGTGACCTGACTGGTAAATTACAGACAGGGCTGTCTTACCACCCCCAGTATAACTCTAACACTATCCATGCTATAACAAATGACAGGTATTCTAGAGAATGTTACCCAGATGAGTTGCAGACCTAGATGCTGCAAAGGAAAGATACAAAGCAACATATCCCATTGGATTAAACAAAAGGAGATCTACATATAGGAGAAGGAAAGAAACTAAGAGAAAAGTCAAACGAAGAAAGGGGTAGCTGCCCGGATACTTGGACCACAGGAGGGGTGTCACCCGGAAGTGACGCGACGACCTTGCGCAACTTGTCTCGGAAACTTTCGCTACACCGATAGCTTGATAGTCTTGGCTGGTATACTCTCACAGGGTCACAGTTAGCGGGCGTCTTGGCCTGCTTCACACGCATTCATAATATAACGCCATGTCACTGTTAAGGTGAACAGAACGAGTAATCTCACACTCATCGCGAGTGCGACATGTCACGAAACAGTGATCGTGTCCAGCCGTGCGACATGAAAACACACCAGTGCATACTTCAACAAGGGCTGGGCTGGCAAACGTAACCTTTTTTTCGTGGGCCATTGAAAAATCCTCCCAGAACGTAACAACACCTTTGGCAATTCGGTTGCTTCGACCTATTGAATTATTCCTCGTGACAACTTGGACACGAGCCGCGCCCGCGACCGCTCATTACAGTTGAACATTACCAAAAACCAACCAACAGATGTAAAAATACGCCTCCCTAACAAATCAGAAACCAACGACCGAAGATACGAACTTTACACCAAAAAACCACTCACGAACTAACCGCTCAATAACGTTTTTGAGAAACAGTGAGATGTTACTGATATGCCATTAAGACAAAAATTGTGAGATATTTGCGACAATCGACTCAAAAGTGACGTTTGATTGGTTGACTACCGAGACTACCGGAAGCGACCTATTAGCCAATCAGGTACACGCTTGCAAACGGTGCGGGCCAACAGGACTAAGCTTCATTTATAGTCAAATAAGAACGCGCGACCGAGACGCACGACTGATGGAGGAGGTGGGTTGGTTGTCCCGTGTACACACATACCTTTTAGCCGGGGCGGAGGGGGGGGGGGGGGGGGAATTTTTTTTACGCCCACTTCAAGATGGAGGATACTTTCTGTGGCAGACTGGTAACTAACAAAATAACGCTCCAGTTAGCCTACATAGGACTTTGGTTAGTCCAAATAGCACGTCGGTTAGCCTAAATATCTCTTTCGTTAGCCTAATTTAGCTTAGGTAGCTTGCGGTTATCCTAAATTTGAGGTTTGGATATCTAGCCTAAAATCTGGCAGGCAGCCGTTGGTGGTCTAGTTGTAAGGTTCACGCTAAGGAACCCGACGATGCGGGTTCGAATCTTCTTGGTGTCATCTCTTCTTCTTACTTAAAAAAGTAGCTAAGTGTGATTTATAATATCCGCCATGTTGAAGTGGGTGTAAAACAATTGCGCGGGGAGGGAGGAGGAGAGGGGGGAGGATACTCCAGTCACTCATATGGTCTAAAGGGGACTCTTATTTAACGTCAGTAGAAAAGGTGTTGCTTATCAGATGTCACTAGTAGTGAGCGAATTACTGCAAACGTCAATCCTTGACTATGTTTACAATAGGGCCATTTATACGGGAGAAAATAAGACGCGTCTTATCTAAGACGCGAGCTGATCGTATAAACGGCACAAAATAAGCGTTCGTGTCTTATTTTAGACGCGACTAAAATAAGACGCGTCTAACTCTGGAACAGGAGCTTGAGCTGTTCTTATCTTGGTCGCGTCTTAAATAAGACGTGAACTTCCTCGCATAAATGGTACATGCGTCTTAAATAAGACGTGAATTACAAATGCGCTTGCGTAAGAGCGAGTGAAGCGGCACGACACGCTTCACTGACCGCTCTCAGCTCTGCAAAATGGCTTCGCAGTGTTCACAGTCCGCTTCGCAGTGTTCAAAAACACCAGCAACACCGGCAGCAAAAAGAAATGCGTGAACTACCACGGAAGGGAAGGAGTTTCTGCTTATTTGCAAAGAGAGGGCATTTGCCGAGGAGCTGGACAATTGTGTTACAGGCGCCGGTACTGAAGTTACTTCTGTTGTCACTTTTGTTTACATTCAACGTTTATCCTTTCGCAATTGGTACAGATGAAAAGTTGTTGCAAGTCGTTGCTAATTAACATGGTTGCTAATGGTAACGTCGCATGTAAACGAAACTGAATCAAAAATAAGACGCAGGTCATTTATACGTGATTTTCGCGTCTTATGCGGGACGCGATGGTATAAACGGTACAGCTCGCGTCTTATTTACGACGCGTCTTAGATAAGACGCGTCTTATTTTCTCCCGTATAAATGGCCCTAATGTTATAAATTGCAGTATTGCACATTTACCTAAATTTTTTACATCATCGAATTTGTTAGGTCAGTAAAATGTCCTGTTTGTGGTTTTGTTCCGGCCGAAATAGTTTTCAGGCATTGATTTTACGTCTTATTTTTTGTGATTTAAGTAAAGAACTCATTACGGAAAGGCAAAGTAACCCACATCAAAAAAGGATGTGCCACCCTCCAATCCTTTGAAACTCACGATGGGGGCGCGGTCATGGAAAAAAATTCGGCTCCTTTGTTATAAGAATGATCCGTGCGTCAAGTTAATCTACCCATGAAGAAGTCAAACCATAGCATTAACTTAGTTCAGTTTATTTTCAACGTTCTTAAGAAACAAATTAGCTTCTGAAAATGGATTAATGACATAACAAAGTAGCGCAATATTTACTATGCTCCGCTAAACTACATGTATAAGCAGTGTCCATGGAATGAAATGCATTCTTTTCCTCTGAAAGAACCCGGTTGATTAAAGCAGGACTGATCAATTTCAAATCCTGTTATGCCGTTCTAACGGACTTAATCTGACCAATCTCAAACTTAACTGTGACTTTTTAAAGCGAAAAGCACTTTAAAATCAAAGAAACCAAGTCTTTAGTTTATATTTCAATCCCAGCTTGTAACACTCGGATTGGCTTTTAAAACAACCGGTCTCTGTGTTTGACAAGAAAATAAAACCTTTACATTTGTCATGCCATGCTCTGCTATATTATAATACAGTGAATAAGGCGTTATTACCCTAGGCAATTTGTCTTGCATCCAGTTGTCTCGCAATCAAGTTATACGAACTGTTGCGTAGTGTAACATGCTTGCTAGTGTTACGAAATACGCAGTTTATTTTGCTGACTAGCAGATCTCAACCTGATAACCGTTTCAAGTTTTCAACAGCGTTCTCCAATAAGGGTCATCAAACACTCAGAGACTAAGAAAGTTAACGTCAGTCAACCCATTTACAAATAAATTTGGTATTGTAAAACTCTCATGTAACATACAAGGACGTGCTGACACTTGTTTTTCGTAATCCAATTTAGCGCATCTACTGAATAAACTTTTCTCAACCGAAAGCTAAGTCTCCTTTGTCCCTTTTTTTGCCTCTCCCTTTACAGAGGCTTTTTCCTCATTAGTTGCCTTGTTTTCCAAGCTTTCTTTCTTTACTGGCATATAACACAAAGTAGCATCACCTATATCACTAATTCCCTTACTTTCCCACTCGTGTAATGAAATGTGATACACCTCTCCCGGTGGGATTCTAATACCACTGTCAACTGGAAATTTGTTGATAATGAAATAAACCTTTCCCTCCACTTCCACTGCCCCAAGCTCGTTTGGGGGAATGTGCGTTTGGTCAACAACAAACCACTTGTTGGTTTCCTCACCATAAACTTCTAATGGTGCAGGGTCCCCATATTCGTTTGGAATGATTTTATCTGTTAAACTATCGTTACTACAAGAAATCTTCCCACCAGCGACATAAAGTTTGTTGCTATCCACAAAGAGACTGGATCCAAAGTGAGGGGAGGAGGTTGATGCCTTTTGTTTCCATTCATTCTTTTGGGGATCAAAACAATGAAACACAGCTGAACATGTTCAGTTGTCAACCCTTGCGTATCAACTATGCAACACCCATGAAGTACATAGATTTTAGATTTCATAACGACTGCTGCTACATTAATCAACCGCTTATTTTGGTTGTTACTTTTCTGCAAAAAAGGCAATTTTGAACCACTCTGCCATTGTTTCTGTGCCAAACTGTACCTCTGGGGTGGATCAGTGTCACTGATTGCATATATATGTTCATTAACATAACACAAACAGTTTATCATGTGGCCATAGCTCATTGATGAGCTCTGAAAACGTGGGAGTGTCTCCCACGTGTTATTAACAACATGGTAACGGTAAATGTCACCGGACCTGAATGACTGGTTTTCCGCAGCTACATACAAGTAATTTCCAACATACTCTACACAAAGAAATTCACAAGTTTCCTCAGAACCTAAGGTTAAGCTTGCCATGGACGGTAGGAGTTTCCACGTTTTTGTTTCAAAGTCAAAATACCCTGCCTGAGTAGCAGTTGACTTGTCATCTTGTTGTTGTGGGAAAATAGCAACAAGAACCTGAAATATGAAAGCACTGAAAGTAAGACAAGAAATTACACGGAATTAGCTCACTAAAAACGACAAGAATACCGGTAAAGGATCAGCTATGAAAGTCTTACGAATAGGAAACAGACTAGAACCAAAGAAGGATACTTAACAGACAGTGATCAACTTAAGTCTAACCACAGGTAACAGAAGGGGAATATGAGAGTTCGAGCTGAAACTGCTCAAATTCGATCGAAAAATAACAAACAATTTCCTGTAAGGATTGTAAGGCTGACAAAGCTTGTTGGGTGTATATTACGTGTTTTTATTTTTTTTTCTATGCCTTTGCAATTGTCATTCTTTGTAATTTTCTTCCAAGCGGTTGGTCAAAGTCATCGATCTTACTTACGGTTAGCAGTAGTACTTTAGATGATCATGGCCAACCAAATGTTGATTAAAATCGCTCAAATCGGCCTCGGGAGCTCAAAGAAGCGCAAAAAAAAAAAATAAATAAACAAAACCCACACGGTAATCTCACTCTGATGTAATGTTTACTTAATTTAAACACGGAGAATCATCAGTTTAGCTAAAAAGTATATGTATGCGTTTAAAAAAATGCTTACAACTGTACTACAAGATCGCCATGTGGGAATCCGCTAATTCAGATACCTGCCTGATGTTTCGTTTAAAGTGCCCAACAGAGCTGCAGTGGCGTCCTTCATTTTAATTATTGTAGGGTTTAGAGGGAAAATGTTTCATTATTTTTCCGTAGAAAATCTTTACTATAAACGATTTGATTCATTTTGCTCAGTAAACAATAGACGGGAGTTACAGGCTGTGATTGTATGAGCTTATGCACGCTTGACTTCACGGCTTGAACAATTTTCATTTATCGGCTAACGATTTGAAATTTATCAGAATTTATAATATATCTTTTACATTGTGTGTATTCGGTGTGAAACAGGATAAATCGGCCGGTACCCAACGAGAATATTTGAGGTTCTTCAGATGTCCGGTTTTCCGTTTTCTCAGATCCTTTACGGGAATTTGAAACTGAAGGCATATTTGTGTACGTTAGATACAACCTTTGATCAGTCCAGATTCTTTAACTGAATTTTTAAGCCTGCATAAAATTAGTTTAGGAAATAGATCCTTAGCCCCTGAATTTGCTAGTTTTTTTGTTGCTTTTTGAGTTGTGACGAATGTGAAACATGATCCTAGCTGCTTTGTTTCAGAAAACGCTAGCTTTTGTTCACAATTCAGTCTTTAATTCTAAAGTGATTTCATACCCTCCGAACAGATATTACGCGGGATGCCCCGAGGGGGCATACCGTGTCTAAAAACGGGACGATTTCTTTTTCCTCGTAGCCACAAATCTGTATATTAATTTGTTCATTAAACTCTCCCCTCTCCTACTCGGGATGTATTGTTCTGATTGTCTTCAACAAAAGCAGGCCAATCAAAATCCATTCTTGTCGCTTATATTGCGAGGGAGGGGACCCACTCAGCCCTACCTGTGTGACGTCAACGCATCATTTGATATATTTATCAAAAACGGATTAAATTTGTGGCGCGATATTGTTAACATGTTGTGGACTCAAGTGTGCCCTTTTCAAACGGAAATTTCACCATTTTGAAGCGGTGAATCGAAAGAATAACTTCTAAGAAGCACTCGACATCTAAAACGGTGGAAATTGGAGAGTTCCTGGCGAAGGAATCGTGCTTTCTTTGACAGTCTTAGACGACGATTGCAGACAGAAAAGAGGTCATTGAGAAGCTTACGTTATCGCAATGGAATTCCCGCAATTTCCCTTGAAACCCTGAGCACAAGGGAAACAACGTAACGCTATCGTCGTGACTCAAACTATTCCATTAGCAAACATACAGTTGGAATAAATGAATCAGCCGCAGCATCACGCGTAATGCCAGTATAGCAGGCATCTTGTTTATCGAAAAGAATCGTTGAATGCCCCAGGCTAAATGCAAACTGAACTGAATGAGGCTTATATTCAGGGGATTCAGAGAAATGTTGCTCGTGTACAATACTCATAAATTATCTGAACTGATCCTGATTACCTGTTACGCACACAAATATAAATAGCAGAATGCATCATGCAAGGCTTATGTTAGATCTCTATTCTCACCGGGCTCATTGCGCGTGGCTTTGTTTTCTCTACGGCAAACTTTGAGTTGAGGGAAGGAATCTCGGTATGCAGTAGTGCTTGCGAAACAAATGCTTGAATCTCGGGCACTTCTTGCATCTCCTCTGCACTTAGCTCTCTTAGCACTTCCTTGATGTCCACTAGCCCCAGGCGAACCGCTCCGATAACTTTGGCCGCCTCTGCCATCCTCTCTTCCTTCTTGTATTTGATCCACTGCATCACTGATTTGAAGACGAAGCTCTCTAAAGGAGCATTGAGGTCATCTCGACTGAGAAGCTTCAGCAACTGATCTTCGTCAATATGCGACAAGAATTCTTCAGTTTCACAGATGTCCTTGTACATCGAGGCCATCTTGCGTTGCGTAGCTTCTTGTAGGTTTTTCAGACCGTGTACATCAGCAAATGTAGAAAGCTGACGATACGTTTGGACATCAAGTCGGCGCTGAACAAGTTCGTTGTCCAATACATCACAACACTGTTGAACAATGCTTGAGACTTGAAGATGGTTAGCGGTAGTGAGAATTTTAAACACATCTTTCGTTTCAGTCATCAAGAGTTGCCCGCGATAAATGGAGTCCAATATTATCC
Source organism: Pavona decussata (assembly GCF_977016875.1). Taxonomy (NCBI): domain Eukaryota; kingdom Metazoa; phylum Cnidaria; class Anthozoa; order Scleractinia; family Agariciidae; genus Pavona; species Pavona decussata. Next base: position 1,088,718 of record NW_028145546.1, read on the forward strand.
TCAATGCGTATCCAGAAATGTTTTCATCTTTGAGTTCGATGACTTCTTGTTTGGATTCCTTCATTCCACCAGTAAACATGGCGTAGAAATAATCGCTTTCCGCAGCGAGAACATTACGGTGAGCTGGAAACACGTCTTCACCCACTCCCAATCGCACGTCAATGAATTGTTCTTGTTCTCTGAACTTCGCAAACTTGGACAAAAGACGAGCAGCCATCTTGGATGGCTTGTAAAGCTTTCAGCAGGCTGATAGAGACAGCGCCCAAATATTTGTTTGGTCGTGCTTGACTGCTTGATAACTCGGTCAAGCGACGCAGGTTTTATTTTTGGCGTTGGTGAACAAGAAGAGCGGGGTGGGAGAGAAAGAAGTTCAAGCAACCCGTCTGGTGCAACGTTTTCCATGAAAGCGTTTACTTCTCAAATCTCTCCGAACTTTAAGGCCAACCGAAGGCATGGAGACTTTCCTCTCTAACATCTGTCTTATTGGGACGATCGGCTGTTCTTAAAATTTTCAGTTTTCTCTCTCTGTAATCAATACAAATCTGTAATGTTGAATTTTTCCTCGGTCAGGTTGTTCATTAAGGCTAAGTAATACAGGCCACATTTTCTTTCAACTTGTCGCGCAAAATTGTTGCATTGCAAGTTGCAATTATTTGTTGCCCGTATTATTACCTCCGCGCGCAACAATTTTTTTCAAATTCAACATAAAAACGTCTTCGCTATTTCTATTATTTGCAACAGGAAAATTTATTCAGTACCCCTTCCCAGTTCACCCCGCCCCCAAAACCACATGTTTGGAGGAAAAATTGAAACTATTAAAAATATGATAGCAGAACATAACGATAGTCTCTTCAGTGATCTGACGGGCAAATTACAGACAGGGCTGTCTTGCCACCCCCAGTATAACTCTGAAACTATCCATGCAATAACAATTGACAGGTATTCTAACGAATGTTACAAAGCTGATTGGACGTCTTGCCCTGCCTCACATGCTCACATTCATAATGTGACGCCATGTCCTTGTTAAGGTGACACTTCAAGATGGAGGATACTTTCTGTGGCAGACTGGTAACTAACAAAATAAAGCTCCGGTTAGCCTACATAGGACAGTTTGGTTAGTCCAAATAGCACGCCGGTTAGCCTAAATATCTCTTCAGTTAGCCTTATTTAGCTTAGGTAGCTTGCGGTTAACCTAAATTTGAGGTTTGGATATCTAACCAAAAATCTGGCAGGCAGTCGTTGGTACCAGTGGCAAGGTTCACGCTAGGGAATCCGACGACGCGGGTTAGACTCTTCTTGGGGTCATTTCTTTTTCTAACTTAAAAAAGGAGCCAAATGTGATTTATAGTTTCCGCCATGTTGAAATGGGCGTAAAAAAATTGCGCAGGGAAGGGAGGGGTGAGGGGGAGGAGGATACTCCAGTCACTCATATGGTCTAAATGGTCTAAAGGGGACTCATATTTAACGTCAGCAGAAAAGGTGTTGCTTATTAGATGACACTAGAGGTGAGCGTCTTACTGTAAACGTCAACCCTTGACCATCTTTAGTAAACAATTATTCACCAAAGTGGAGGTGAATAGTGATGAAAATTTACCGAGCCGTGAAGCAGCAATATACCGACAAATGGTGGGAAATTTTAAAGCTAGCGCGCCGCGCGGTAAGGGATTTCTTATTGCAGAAAGATTTTTCTCCCTTTCTTGCGGACAAATAAAACTTCTGGAGGCACTTGTTTAGTTGCTCCGTGTCTTTTCTTTGACTGCACTATGAAATTTCTTCTGTTTTTGAAACCATGCTGCAATAAACATTAGATGTTTCATTGTTTACATTGTAATTATAGTGCTCGACAGTTTTCGTAAACAATACATTGTATTTTTATTTTTCACCTAAGAATATAAGGCTTGAAAGATTAAATAACTTACCATGTAATGCCGTCAAACCAAACTTTGTTGCCATTTTTGTAATTTTTGTAACAGCCGCCTCGTTTATCGAAATAATTTCCTCTAAAAGTGACTGTAGCGAAATAGGAAGCCATCTTGTTTCTCTTCGGCTGCTTGGAAGTGAATAGTACTTAGCTAATCACCTCCGAGCCAGCCAATCAGCGCGCGCGAAAAAGCACTAGTCACTTGAGTAGTATACACTAAAATGTTATAAATTCCAGTAATTTGCACATTTACGTAAATTTTTTACATCATCGAATTTGTTCGGACAGTAAAATGTCCTGGTTGTGGTTTTGTTCCAGCCGAAATAGTTTTCAGGCATTGATTTTACATCCTACGTTTTGTTATTTAAGTAAAGAACTCATTACGGAAAGACAAAGTAACCTACATCAAAATAGGACGTGCCACCCTCCAATCCTTTGAAACTCACGATGGGGGCGCGGTCAGGGAAAAAAATTCGGCTCCTTTGTTATAAGAATGATCCCCGCATCGAATTAATCTACCCATGAAGAAGTCAAGCAATAGCATTAACTTGGGTCAGTTTATTTTCAACGTTCTTACGAATTAAATTAGCTTCTGAAACTGGATTAAATGAGATAACAAAGTAACGCAATATTTACAATGCTCTGCTAAACTACATGTATAAGCAGTGTCCATGGAATGAAATACAGTCTTTTCCTTTAAAAGAGCCCGGTTGATTAAAGCAGGACTGATTAATTTCAAACTGATCCCGTTATGCCGTTGTAACGGACTTAATCTGACCAATCTCAAACTTAACTGTGACCTTTTAAAGCGAAAAGCACTTCAGTTAAAATAAAAAAAAACAAGTCTATAGTTTATACTTTAATCCAGCTTGTAACACTCAGGTTGGCTTTTAAAACAACCAGTCTCTGTGTTTGACAAGAAAATAAACCTTTAAATTTGTCATGCCTTGCTCTGCTATATTATAATACAGTGAATAAGGCGTTATTACACTAGGCAATTTGCCTTGCATCCAGTTGTCTCGCAATCAAGTTATACATGCTTGCTAGTGTTACAACGCCTTTAAATACTTAATGATGAAATACGCAGTTTATTCTGCTGACTAACAGATCTCAACCTGATAACCGTTTTTAGTTTTCAACAGCGTTCTCCAATAAGGGTAATCAAAACTCAGAGAGTAAGAAAGTTAACGTTAGTCAATCAACCCATTTACAAATAATTTTGGTTTTGTAAAACTCTCATGCAACATACAAGGACGTGCTGACACCTGTTTTTCGTAATGCAATTTAGAGCATCTACTGAATAAACTTTTCTCAACCGAAAACTAAGTCTCCTTTGTCCCTTTTTTCGCCTCTCCCTTTACGGAGGCTTTTTCTTCATTAGTTGCCTTGTTTTCCAAGCTTTCTTTCTTTACTGGCATATAACACAAGACAGCATTACCTATTTCTCTAATTCTTATACTTTCCCACTCATGTAATGAAATGTGATACACCTCTCCCGGTGGGATTCTAATACCACTGTCAACTGGAAATTTGTTGATAATGAAATAAACCTTTCCCTCCACTTCCACTGCCCCGAGCTCGTTTGGGGGAATGTGAGTTTGGTCAACAACAAACCACTTGTTGGTTTCCTCACTGTAAACTTCTACTGGTGCAGGTTTCCCAGATGGATATTTAACATTACTCTCTATCCAATAAGAAATCTTCCCACCAGCGACATAAAGTTTGTTGTTATCCACAAAGAGAGTGGATCCAAAGTGAGGGGAGGAGGTTGATGCCTTTTGTTTCCATTCATTCTTTTCTGGATCAAAACAATGAAACACAGCTGTTTGGGCTGTCAACCCCCGACCTTCGTTTCTGTAACACCCATGAAGTACATATATTTTAGATTTCATAACGACTGCTGCTACATTACATAACGCATCTCGGTTGTTACTTTTCTTCAAAAAAGGTAATTTTGAACCACTCTGCCATTGGTTCTGAGCCAAACTGTACCTCTGGGGCGGATCAGTGTTACTGATTGCATATAAATATTCATTAACATAACACAGACAGTTTATCATTCGGCCATAGCCCAATGATGAGCTCTTAAAACGTGGGAGTGTCTCCCACACGTTATTAACAACATGGTAACGGTAAATGACACCGGATTCGCCGTACAAGTAGGCAGCTACATACAAGTAATTTCTAACATACTCTGTACAAAGAAATTTGAAAGTTTCCCTGCATGGTCGGAGTTCCTGTAAACTTAAGAGTACGCTTGCCCTGAACGACGGTGGGAGTTCCTGAGAAACTAAGGTTAAGCTCGCCATGGACGGTAGGGGTTTCCACGTTTTTCTTTCAAAGTCAAAATACCTCGTCTGAGTAGCAGCTGACTTGTCACCTTCTTTCAGGAAAATAGCAACAAGAACCTGAAATAAGAAAGCACCGAAAATGAGACAAGATAATTACACGGAAGTAGCTCATTAAAAACGACAACAATACCGGCAAAGGATCAGTTACGAAAGTCTTACGAATATGAAACAAACTAGAACCAAAGAAGGATACTACACTGGCAGACAGTGATCCACTTAAGTCTAACCACAGGTAACCGAAGGGGAACATGAGAGTTCGAGCTCAAAACTGCTCAAATTCGATCGAAAATTAACAAAACAATTTCCTATAATGATTGTAAGCCTGACAAAGCTTGTTGGGTGTATATTATATGTGTTTTTCTCTGTGCTTTTGACAATTGTCGTTCTTTGAAATTTTGTTCCAAGCGGTTGGTCAAAGTCATCGACCTAACTTACGGTTAGCAGTAGTACTTTAGATGATCATGGCCAACCAAATGTTGATTAAAATCGCTCAAATCGGCCTTGGGAGCTCAAAGAAGCGCAAAAAAAAAAACACTCAACAAAACCCACAAGGTAATCTCACTCCGATGTAATGTTTACTTTACTTATTTAAACACGGAGGGAGAATCATCAGTTCAGCTAAGAAATATATATATACGTTTATAAAAATGCTTACAACTGTACTACGAGATTGCCATGTGGGAATCCGCATAGTCAGATACCTGCCTGATGTTTCGTTTAAAGTGCCCAACAGAGCTGGCGTCCTCTATTTTAATTATTGTAGGGTTTTGAGAGAAAATTTTTCATTATTTTTCCATAGAAAATCTTTACTATAAACGATTTGATTGCATTTTGCTCGGTAAACAACCGGACTGAAGTTCAAGGCTCTGATTGTATGAGCTTATGCACGCTTGACTTCGCGGATTTATAATATATTTTTTACCGATTGTATGTATTCGGTGTGACTTGAGAATGAGCAAAAGTTTGCGGCAGGATAAAACGGCCGGCAGTACTTCAAATGTCCGATTTTCCGTTTTCTAAGATCCTTTACGGGCATTTGAAAGGCATATTTGTGCACGTTAGATACAACCTTTGATCAGTCCAGATTCTTTAATTGAATTTTTAAGCCGGCATAAAATTGGTTTAGGAAATAGATCCTTATCCCCTCAATTTGCCAGCTTTTTTGTTGCTTTTTGAGTTGTGACGAATGTGAAACATGATCCTAGCTATAGCAGAATGCGTCACACAAGGCTTACGTTAAATCTCTGATTCTTACCGGGCTCATTGAGCGTGGCTTTGTTTTCTCTACGGCAAACTTTGAGTTGAGGGAAGGAATCTGGGAATGCAGTAGTGCCTGCGAAACAAGTGCTTCAATCTCGGGCACCTCTTGCATCTCCTCTGCACTTAGCTCTCTTATTACTTCCTTGATGTCCACCAGCCCCAGGCGAACCGCTCCGATAACTTTAGCCGCCATTGCCATCCTCTCTTCCTTCTTGTATTTGATCCACTGCATCACTGATTTGAAGACGAAGCTCTCTGAAGGAGCACTGAGGTCATCTCGACTGAGAAGCTTCAGCAACTGATCTGCGTCAATGTACGACAAGAATTCTTCAGTTTCACAGATGCCCTTGTACATCGAGGCCATCTTGCGTTGCGTAGCTTCTTGTAGGTTTTTCAGACCGTGGACATTAGCAAATGTAGAAAGCTGTCGATACGTTTGGACATCAAGTTGACGCTGAACAAGTTCGCTGTCCAATACATCGCAACACTGTTGAACAATGCTTGGGACTTGAAGATGGTTAGCAGTAGTGAGAATTTTAAACACATCTTTCGTTTCAGTCATCAAGAGTTGCCCGCGATAAATGGAGTCCAATATTATCCTCAAAGCGTCTCCAGAAATGTTTTCATCTTTGAGTTCGATGACTTCCTGGTTCGATTCCTTCATCCCACCAGTAAACATGGCGTAGAAATAATCGCTTTCCGCAGCGAGAACATTACGGTGAGCTGGAAACACGTCTTCACCCACTTTCAATCGCACGTCAATGAATTGTTCTTGTTCTCTGAACTTCGCAAACTTGGACAAAAGACGAGCAGCCATCTTGGATGGCTTGTAAAGCTTTCCACAGGCTGACGGAGGCAGCGCCTAAAAATTTGTTTGCGTGATCGCGTGTCTCGGTAACCAAGCACCAATCAGGTCATATTTTTTACGTTCGGTGAGAAGCAGGGGGGAGGGGAGGGCAGCTGATGGTTTTTTTTTTTTTTTTTTTTTTTTTATACATCTAATTTTAACAATATTGTGAAGCGCAACTAAATATATCCATATAGAGGTTTTCGCTATATAAATTATTATTATTATTATTATTATTATTATTATTATTATTATTATTATTATTATCCATGGCCGGATTTTTGAAAAGGTGGCCAATGGTTTACATGTAACCATGATGCACTGTCACAGAACAACGATATAAGTTTTGGTTATCATGGAAGGAAATGTACTGCCAAATTTTCTTTGAGAAACTGACTCTTTCTGATACCACTGTGTGATTAATGTCAGAGGCACCAATCACATAAAAGAATTTTCTTCAGACCTGCATGCCTGGTGATGGCGATGGGTGCTTTTCATTGGTGCACGTGTCGTCCGCGTGTCTGTATCTATTTGGTACTGGTAAATATGGTTTCCCCTTCAAAATGCAAGCAATGATTTCCAGTTTACATTGTGGACGAATGGTTAGAGTCGTCTGTCAAGAATTATAAAAGGTCTATAATTTGCTATTTGCAGTCTTTCGTTTTCTTTTCTCCATTTTGCTGTATTTTCAGACACTCCTAGGCCACTTTTAATTGCATAAAAACAAGATAAAAGAGTGTTTTTCTTGCTGATTTTCGTGATTCGGGAATATGAAATAGTGATATCCGTGTTTCATGATTCGTTGTTGTTTCGGCTCGTGAACCGTGCCAGAGACCCCCCCCCCCCCCCCCCCCCCCTGTACGACTCTCTTCGCAAATCTCTCCTAACTTTAAGGTCAACCTATGCAGACGTTCCTCTCCTTTAGAGACACTTTTTGGGTGACACCAAGATTTAACATCACGCAATGAAAATCATGTTTTGTAAGGATGTGAAATTTATTGTGGCGTATGCCCACTGAACAGTTTGATATTGAGTCTCCGTTTGCCTTAAGGGCTGGTTTAATTCTTACCAGGAAAGAAAAAAGTCTAGATTATTTCATTGTGAATCTGTTCGTAAGTAATTCGTTCCAAGATCTCCACATTAATGGAGACTTGCCATTAATCAGGGGCTGACCCAACGAGATAAACAAGTACTTAAAATGCTGTCTCCTCAGGTGTTCCTTGATCGAAATATGCGCTTTTAAAGTCATAGTTGTATCAGCTAATACAGATTGAGCTGTTCGGGAGCTTTAGCTGAAAGTTAAAGTTGTAGAAAGTTTCCGGGATTGGAAATTTTATTTCTAGAATTCCAGAATTTTTAGCTGTTGTTTGTTTTATGAAAATGCTAACTGACCCTTTTTCACATTTTAACGAAATTTTTGTCCCATTCGAAAACGAAATGAATTAGTTTTCCAGTGCACGTTACGATATTATGAACATGCATTTTGCCGACGAAAACTGCTTATTTTATCAATGCGACTAAATTCAAATTTTCGAGCCGATTAAGTCACTCGGAACAAATATCCACCGAAATGAACCATTGATTGCCCCTGAGTATTCTATAGTTCATCCTAAAGTTAATCGAAGTGAAGAGCAGGGTGTGAAGCGAAATCAAAATTGCTGAGATACGCAGATAGGTTAGTCGGGTTAATTAATACAGACAAAGGAATCATCAGTGCCATTAACAATTCTTTAGTTCAGTTTATTTGAAACGTAGTTACAAAACATGTTGAACTCGATTTTGTGGGACACAAACTAATATTTACTACAAACAGGTAATATTTATAAATGCCGACGCTTGGCTAACTACGTACACATCACTCACTGAATGCAATTTTACCGCAATGATTAAAGAGTAAATGGGGTCCAATCCACGAATCAGCGATTTAGAGCCAATTTAAATTCTGCTTTAAAACATTTCTGGGGAAAAAATGGGCTTTTAAACTTAAAAGTTCAGTTATAGATGTCCTTTATTTTCACCTTAATCTTAACTAATCCTTATCACGGTTTTTAACTAATCTCATCCCTTTATAACAAGAAATGGAAGAAAATAAATCCCTGTTTAGCGAGCCTTGCAAGGCTATTAAACTTGAACTTAACACTTAAACTGGACATAATTAAGATTATACGCCATATAAACCTACTCTCAACGCACAAGTCAAACACGTTAATTTAAAACTTTCTGTTTAATATTGTATTACTATTGTTATGGTCTTAATTATTTCTATTATTATTGTAATTTTTTTAGCATTTATATTTCACTGTAATTTGTTACAAGTTCATTTCACACTGAAGATGGCAGAGGCAACTGCCGAAACATGTCTGTTATAAAACTCAGGAGTGTCGTGTTTTTCATAAAATTAATTTCCTCACTGCTTTTATCTAGACCAAACAGCCTTTAATGGTGCGTTGAAGATTCAGGACTTACTGAGTTGAAATCCCGGGCCTATCAGTTGCAAAGGTCAGTGAATTCTTCTTGTTATCTGAACTTCGCAAACTTGGACAAAAGACGAGCAGCCATCTTGAATGGCTTGTAAAGCTTGCCGCAGGCTGACGGAGGCAGCGCCCAAATATTTGTTTGATCGTGCTTGACTGCTTGATAACTCATTCACGCGACGCAGGTCGTTGGTGAACAAGAAGAGCGGGGTGGGAGAGAAAGAAGTTCAAGCAACCCGTCTGGTGCAACGTTTTCCATGAAAGCGTTTACTTCGCAAATGGAGACTTTCCTCTCTGAGCTCTGTCTTATTGTGACTATCAGCTGTTCTTAAAATTTTCAGCTTTCTCTCTATGTTGAATTTTTCCTCGGTCAGGTTGTCCATTAACGCCAAGTAATACGGGCCACATTTTCTTTCAACTTGTCGCGTAACAATGTTGCATCGCAAGTTGCTGTTTGTTGCCCGTATTACCACCTCTGCGCGCAACAACTTTTTCATGTTCAACGTAAAAAAGTAGACGCTCTTTCTACTTTTTGCAACAGGAAAATTTGTTCAGCACCCCTTCCCAGTTCACCCCACCCCAAAAACCGCATGTTTGGAGGAAAAATTGAAACTATTAAAAATATGATAGCAGAACATAACGATAGTCTCTTCAGTGTCCTGACGGGCAAATTACAGGCATGGCTGTCTTACCACCCCCAGTATAACTCTGAAACTATCCATGCAATAACAATTGACAGGTATTCTAAAGAATGTTACAAAGCTGAACCCTGCTTCACATGCTCACATTCATAATGTGGCGCCATGTCACTGTTAAGGTGACACTTCAAGATGGAGGATACTTTCTGTGGCAGACTGGTTATTAACAAAATAAAGCTCCGGGTAGCCTACATAGGACAGTTTGGTTAGTCCAAATAGCACGCCGGCTAGCTAAACTTGTATCTCTTCAGTTAGCCTTATTTAGCTTAGGTAGCTTGCGGTTAGCCTAAACTTGAGGTTTGGATATCTAACCAAAAATCTGGCAGGCAGTCGTTGGTAGTCTAGTCGTAAGGTTCACACCAGGGAATCCGACGACGCGGGTTCGACTCTTCTTGGGGTCATCTCTTCTTCTGACTTAAAGTGCCCCTGGGACGAAAATTTCATTTTCCATCTTTTTGCATTTTCGTGTAGAATATGACCTTCTTACTCATGTTACCAAATTTCAATCCTTTACGGCGATTGGAAGTATTTTTTTTTTGTTTTTAGCTTTTTATTCGAGATTTCACGGCCGCCATTACTTGGCCCTGTTTCGGAAGTTGAGGCTCAAATTACAGGAAGTGACGTCATTGGCTCAACACGAAAAATTCCACATGGCTAATTTTCATATGGATTCTATTTCATAAACTGTATTCTGCTGTTGCGAACTAAATAACAGCAGAATACAGAAAATGCAAAAAGATGGAAAATGAAATTTTCGTCCCAGGGGCACTTTAAAAAAAGTAGCTAAGTGTGATCTATAGTATCCGCCATGTTGAAATGGGCGTAAAACATTGCGCGGAGAGGGAGGGGTGAGGGGGAGGAGGATACTCCAGTCACTCATATGGTCTAAAGGGGACTCATATTTAACGTCAGCAGAAAAGGTGTTGCTTATTAGATGACACTAGAGGTGAGCGTCTTACTGTAAACGTCAACCCTTGACCATGTTTAGTAAACAGTTATTCACCAAAGTGGAGGTGAATAGTGATGAATATTTACCGAGTCGCGAAGTGGCAATATACCGACAAATGGTGGGAAATTTAAAATCTAGCGCGCCGCGCGGTAAGGGATTTCTTATTGCAGAAAGATTTTTCTCCCTTTCTTGCGGACAAATAAAACTTCTGGAGGCACTTGTTTAGTTGCTCCGTGTCTTTTCTTTGACTGCAGTATGAAATTTGTTCTGTTGTTGAAACCATGCTGCAATTAAACATTAGATGTTTCATTGTTTACATTGTTTATTATAGTGCTCGACAGTTTTCGTAAACAATGCATTATATTTTTATTTTTCGCCTTAGATTATGAGGTTTGAAAGATTATATAACTTACCATGTAATGCCGTCAAACCAAACTTTGTTGCCATTTTTGTATTTTTTGTAACAGCCGCCTCGTTTATCGAAATAATTTCCTCTAAAAGTGACTGTAGCGATAGGAAGCTATCTTGTTTCTCTTCGGCTGCTTGGAAGTGAATAGTACTTAGCTAATCACCTCCGAGCCAGCCAATCAGCGCGCGCGAAAAATCACTAGTCACTTGAGTAGTATACACTAAAATGTTATAAATTCCAGTAATTTGCACATTTACGTAAATTTTTTACATCATCGAATTTGTTCGGACAGTAAAATGTCCTGGTTGTGGTTTTGTTCCAGCCGAAATAGTTTTCAGGCATTGATTTTACGTCCTACGTTTTGTTATTTAAGTAAAGAAGTCATTACGGAAAGACAAAGTAACCTACATCAAAATAGGACGTGCCACCCTCCAATCCTTTGAAACTCACGATGGGGGCGCGGTCAGGGAAAAAATTCGGCTCCTTTGTTATAAGAATGATCCGCGCATCGAATTAATCTACCCATGAAGAAGTCAAGCAATAGCATTAACTTGGGTCAGTTTATTTTCAACGTTCTTACGAAACAAATTAGCTTCTGAAACTGGATGAAATGAGATAACAAAGTAACGCAATATTTACAATGCTCTGCTAAACTACATGTATAAGCAGTGTCCATGGAATGAAATACAGTCTTTTCCTTTAAAAGAGCCCGGTTGATTAAAGCAGGACTGATTAATTTCAAACTGATCCCGTTATGCCGTTGTAACGGACTTAATCTGACCAATCTCAAACTTAACTGTGACCTTTTAAAGCGAAAAGCACTTCAGTTAAAATCAAAGAAACCAAGTCTATAGTTTATACTTTAATGCCAGCTTGTAACACTCAGGTTGGCTTTTAAAACAACCGGTCTCTGTAATAAAACCTTTAAATTTGTCATGCCTTGCTCTGCTATATTATAATACAGTGAATAAGGCCGGTTATACACTAGGCAATTTGTCTTGCATCCAGTTGTCTCGCAATCAAGTTATACATGCTTGCTAGTGTTACAACGCCTTTAAATACTTAATGATGAAATACGCAGTTTATTCTGCTGACTAGCAGATCTCAACCTGATAACCGTTTTTAGTTTTCAACAGCGTTCTCCAATAAGGGTAATCAAAACTCAGAGAGTAAGAAAGTTAACGTTAGTCAATCAACCCATTTACAAATAATTTTGGTTTTGTAAAACTCTCATGCAACATACAAGGACATGCTGACACCTGTTTTTCGTAATGCAATTTAGAGCATCTACTGAATAAACTTTTCTCAACCGAAAACTAAGTCTCCTTTGTCCCTTTTTCCGCCTCTCCCTTTACGGAGGCTTTTTCTTCATTAGTTGCCTTGTTTTCCAAGCTTTCTTTCTTTACTGGCATATAACACAAGACAGCATTACCTATTTCTCTAATTCTTTTACTTTCCCACTCGTGTAATGAAATGTGATACACCTCCCCCGGTGGGATTCTAATACCACTGTCAACTGGAAATTTGTTGATAATGAAATAAACCTTTCCCTCCACTTCCACTGCCCCGAGCTCGTTTGGGGGAATGTGAGTTTGGTCAACAACAAACCACTTGTTGGTTTCCTCACTGTAAACTTCTACTGGTGCAAGTTTTCCAGATGGATATTTAACATTGCTCTCTATCCAATAAGAAATCTTCCCACCGGCGACATAAAGTTTGTTGTTATCCACAAAGAGAGTGGATCCAAAATGAGGGGAGGAGGTTGATGCCTTTTGTTTCCATTCATTCTTTTCTGGATCAAAACAATGAAACACAGCTGTTTGGGCTGTCAACCCCCGACCTTCCTTTCTGTAACACCCATGAAGTACATATATTTTAGATTTCATTACGACTGCTGCTACATTACATAACGTATCTCTGTTGTTACTTTTCTTCAAAAAAGGTAATTTTGAACCACTCTGCCATTGATTCTGAGCCAAACTGTACCTCTGGGGTGGATCAGTGTTACTGATTGCATATAAATATTCATTAACATCACACAGACAGTTTATCATTTGGCCATAGCCCAATGATGAGCTCTGAAAACGTGGGAGTGTCTCCCACACGTTATTAACAACATGGTAACGGTAAATGACACCGGATTCGCCGTACAAGTCGGCAGCTACATACAAGTAATTTCCAGCATACTCTGTACAAAGAAATTTGAAAGTTTCCCTGCATGGTAGGAGTTCCTGTAAACTTAAGAGTACGCTTGCCCTGAACGACGGTGGGAGTTCCTGAGAAACTAAGGTTAAGCTTGCCATGGACGGTAGGGGTTTCCACGTTTTTGTTTCAAAGTCAAAATACCTCGTCTGAGTAGCAGCTGACTTGTCACCTTCTTTCAGGAAAATAGCAACAAGAACCTGAAATAAGAAAGCACTGAAAATGAGACAAGAAAATTACACGGAAGTAGCTCACTAAAAACGACAACAATACCGGCAAAGGATCAGTTACGAAAGTCTTACGAATATGAAACAAACTAGAACCAAAGAAGCATACTACACTGGCAGACAGTGATCCACTTAAGTCTAACCACAGGTAACCGAAGGGGAACATGAGAGTTCGAGCTCAAAACTGCTCAAATTCGATCGAAAATTAACAAAACAATTTCCTATAATGATTGTAAGCCTGACAAAGCTTGTTGGGTGTATATTATATGTGTTTTTCTCTGTGCTTTTGACAATTGTCGTTCTTTGAAATTTTGTTCCAAGCGGTTGGTCAAAGTCATCGACCTAACTTACGGTTAGCAGTAGTACTTTAGATCATCATGGCCAACCAAATCGGCCTCGGGAGCTCAAAGAAGCGCAAAAAAAAAACACACTCAACAAAACCCTCAAGGTAATCTCACTCCGATGTAATGTTTACTTTACTTATTTAAACACGGAGGGAGAATTATCAGTTCAGCTAAGAAATATATATATACGTTTATAAAAATGCTTACAACTGTACTACGAGATTGCCATGTGGGAATCCGCTTAGTCAGATACCTGCCTGATGTTTCGTTTAAAGTGCCCAACAGAGCTGGCGTCCTTTATTTTAATTATTGTAGGGTTTTGAGAGAAACTTTTTCATTATTTTTCCATAGAAAATCTTTAATTTACTATAAACGATTTGATTGCATTTTGCTCGGTAAAGAACAGACTGAAGTTCAAGGCTCTGATTGTATGAGGTTATGCACGCTTGACTTCGCGGATTTATAATATATTTTTTACCGATTGTATGTATTCGGTGTGACTTGAGAATGAGCAAAAGTTTTCCGGCATAGTAAATCGAACCCAATCGAACTAAATTTCAATCGAACTCAATCGAACTCAATCGAACTCAATCCGTGGATTGAGTTCGATTGAGTTCGGCAATCGAACAAAATCGAACTCACCGAAAAGAAAAAAAATCAATCGAACCAAATCGAACGAATTCGTGATTTGTGTAAAACAGGAAAAACATCCGCAGATGCTTGAGCTTCGTCGCCTTCAACATTTATTGTGTTTCTGTGTGGGGATCGACGTATCAGTCTAATTTAAATCGGATTATTGTTCTGCAAAAGAAGATAATTAGAATAATATCAAAAGTTTCTTTTGATGCTCATACCGGTGTTCTTTTTAAAGAACAGGAGATTTTAAAATTCTCTGACATTTATTTATTCCAAATAGGTAAATTTATGTATCTTTTTAAAAGAAGCTTACTTCCAAATTATTTTCGTGATATGTTTACTCTTGCAAGTCAAATACATTCTTATAAAACAAGAAATTCCAACCTTTTCTATATACCTTATTGTCGAACTAATCTTCGAAAATTCTCAATTCGGTTTCAAGGTCCTTCGTTTTTCAACTCGCTAAGTCGTGAAATTCAAAACAGTGAAACTATCAGTTTGTTTGGCAAAAGACTTAAAAAATTCCTTCTATCTAAGTTAAATTGACTCTTTGTTGAGCTACACACCTTTTCTTTTTTTTCTTCCTTTCCTTTTTTTTTTTTTTTTTTCTTCTTTAAAAAAAAAAAAAATTTAATTGGAAATTTCAATCAGTACCCTTAACTTCTATGGTTTATCCAATAGTTCTAGGAAGCCTATAGTTAATAAGCCCCCGGCTTCTATATAGGCTGCCTAGCCTTTAACACATTTAATATTGTAAATAGTCAAGTATGAATATTGTAATAGTAAGAATATTGTGTGTCGTCTATAATGTATTTATGTTGTATTTTTTTGTTAATGGCAAATAAATTGAATTGAATTGAAAAATTGAATTGAACATTGAAAATCCCTAACCATCTTGGAAGCTCGAGTTACTTCAGTCCGGAGTGTAGCGCACGTGTTTTACGTAAACGAAGAAATTACGCAGAAATGGATTCAGATGCGCTGTGGATTGTAAGCTTCAAATGCGTAGCAAAAAGGCTACCAGGAATGCCGCTTTGACGTCAAGGATGGCGAATTTTTTTAGTAATTTGCTTGTATTTTTGCATAAAAGTAACCCTTCGATTTGTTATTCAGCAATTGTAAGTTAGCTAAAAAAGGAAAGGGTACGACAATTTCGGAATACGCCCGCGGGAATAATGATAGCTTTGTTCTGTTCTGTTCTGTTTTCTTAACTGCCGTGGACAGTTTATAAATGGGGTTTCTGTTATTGAAAAATTGTAACAAAGTACAAGAAAAACCTGCTTTGATGGGCTTGCTTTTTGCTTGTTTTGTGTACGTTTACCAGAGCCAATCGAACTCAATCAATTAAATTGTGTTCGATTGAGTTCGGAAACCGAACTCAATCGAACACAATCAGATGGATTTAGTTCGATTGAGTTCGATTTGTTCGGAAATCGAACTCACTGAAAGTCTGGTGTTCGATTTCGTTCGATTGCCGAACTCAATCGAACTCAATCCACGGATTGAGTTCGATTGAGTTCGATTGGGTTCGATTTTCGAACGTTCGATTTACTATGCCGGGAAGTTTGCGGCAGGATAAAACGGCCGGCAGTACTTCAAATGTCCGGTTTTCCGTTTTCTAAGATCCTTTACGGGCATTTGAAAGGCATATTTGTGCACGTTACATACAACCTTTGATCAGTCCAGATTCTTTAATTGAATTTTTAAGCCGGCATAAAATTGGTTTAGGAAATAGATCCTTATCCCCTCAATTTGCTAGCTTTTTTGTTGCTTTTTGAGTTGTGACGAATGTGAAACATGATCCTAGCTATAGCAGAATGCGTCACACAAGGCTTACGTTAAATCTCTGATTCTTACCGGGCTCATTGAGCGTGGCTTTGTTTTCTCTACGGCAAACTTTGAGTTGAGGGAAGGAATCTGGGAATGCAGTAGTGCCTGCGAAACAAGTGCTTGAATCTCGGGCACCTCTTGCATCTCCTCTGCACTTAGCTCTCTTATTACTTCCTTGATGTCCACCAGCCCCAGGCGAACCGCTCCGATAACTTTGGCCGCCACTGCCATCCTCTCTTCCTTCTTGTATTTGATCCACT
Source organism: Pavona decussata (assembly GCF_977016875.1). Taxonomy (NCBI): domain Eukaryota; kingdom Metazoa; phylum Cnidaria; class Anthozoa; order Scleractinia; family Agariciidae; genus Pavona; species Pavona decussata. Next base: position 1,105,126 of record NW_028145546.1, read on the forward strand.
GCATCACTGATTTGAAGACGAAGCTCTCTGAAGGAGCACTGAGGTCATCTCGACTGAGAAGCTTCAGCAACTGATCTGCGTCAATGTACGACAAGAATTCTTCAGTTTCACAGATGTCCTTGTACATCGAGGCCATCTTGCGTTGCGTAGCTTCTTGTAGGTTTTTCAGACCGTGGACATTAGCAAATGTAGAAAGCTGTCGATACGTTTGGACATCAAGTTGACGCTGAACAAGTTCGTTGTCCAATACATCGCAACACTGTTGAACAATGCTTGGGACTTGAAGATGGTTAGCAGTAGTGAGAATTTTAAACACATCTTTCGTTTCAGTCATCAAGAGTTCCCCGCGATAAATGGAGTCCAATATTATCCTCAAAGCGTCTCCAGAAATGTTTTCATCTTTGAGTTCGATGACTTCCTGGTTCGATTCCTTCATCCCACCAGTAAACATGGCGTAGAAATAATCGCTTTCCGCAGCGAGAACATTACGGTGAGCTGGAAACACGTCTTCACCCACTTTCAATCGCACGTCAATGAATTGTTCTTGTTCTCTGAACTTCGCAAACTTGGACAAAAGACGAGCAGCCATCTTGGATGGCTTGTAATGCTTTCCACCGGCTGACGGAGGCAGCGCCTAAAAATTTGTTTGCGTGATCGCGTGTCTCGGTAACCAAGCACCATCAGGTGATATTTTTGACGTTCGGTGAGAAGCAGGGGGGAGGGGAGGGCAGCTGATGGTTTTTTTTTTTTTTATACATCTAATTTTAACAATATTGTGAAGCGCAACTGAATATATCCATATAGAGGTTTTAGCTATATAAATTATTATTATTATTATTATTATTATTATTATTATTATTATTATTATTATTATTATTATTATTATTATTATTATCTATGGCCGGATTTTTGAAAAGGTGGCCAATGGTTTACATGTAGCCATGACGCACTGTCACAAAACAACGATATAAGTTTTGGTTATCATGGAAGGAAATGTACTGCCAAATTTTCTTTGAGAAACTGACTCTTTCTGATACCACTGTGTGAGCACCAATCACATAAAAGAATTTTCTTCAGACCTGCATGCCTGGTGATGGCGATGGGTGCTTTTCATTGGTGCACGTGTCGTCCGCGTGTCTGTATCTATTTGGTACTGGTAAACATGTTTTCCTCGTCAAAATGGAAGCGATGATTTCCAGTGTACATAGTGGACGAATGGTTAGAGTCGTCTGTCAAGAATTATAAAAGGTCTATAATTTGCTATTTGCAGTCTTTCGTTTTCTTTTCTCCATTTTGCTGTATTTTCAGACACTCCTAGGCCACTTTTCTTTGCATAAAAACAAGATAAAAGAGTGTTTTTCTTGCTGATTTTCGTGATTCGGGAAAATGAAATTGTGATATCCGTGTTTCATGATTCGTTGTTGTTTCGGCTCGTGAACCGTGCCAGAGACCCCCCCCCCCCCCCCCCCCCCTGTACGACTCTCTTCGCAAATCTCTCCTAACTTTAAGGTCAGCATACGCAGACTTTCCTCTGCTTTAGAAACACTTTTTGCGTGACACCAACATTTAACATCACGCAAAGAAAATGATGTTTTGTAACGATGCGAAATTTATTGTGGCGTATGTGCACTGAACAGTTTGGTATTGACTCTCCGTTTGCCTCAAGGGCTGGTTAAGTTCTTCCCAGGATAAAATAAAAGTCTAGATTATTTCATTGTGAATTTGTTCGTGAGTAATTCATTCCAAGCCAGATCTTCATATTATTCGAGGCTTGCCATAAATCAGGGGCTGACCCAACGATATAAACAAGTACTTAAAATGCTGTCTCCTCAGGTGTTCCTTGATCGATTTATGCGCTTTTAAAGTCATAGTTGTATCGGCTAATACAGATTTAGCTGTTCGGGAGCTTTAGCTGAAAGTTGAAGTTGCAGAAAGTTTCGGGGAATGGAAATTTTATTTCTAGAATCCCAGGATTTTCTAGCCGTTGTTTGTTTTATGAAAATACTAGCTGACCCTTTTCCACATTGTAACGAAATATTCGCCCCATTCGAAAACGAAAGTGAATTAGTTTTCCAGTGCACGTTATGATATTATGAACATGCATTTTGCCGACAAAAAACTGCCGATTTTATCAGTGCGACTAAATTCAAATTTCTGAGCCGATAAAGGCCCTTTGAACATATATATCCACCAAAATAAACAGTTGATCGAGTGCCCCTGGGTATTCTAGAGTTCATCCTAAAATTAATCGAAGTGAATAAAAGGGTGTGAAGCGAAAGCAAAATTGCTGAGATACGCAGATAGGTTAGTCGGGTTACGTAATACAGACAAAGGAATCATCAGTGCCATCAACAATTCTTTAGTTCAGTTTATTTAAAACGTTGTTACAAAACATGCTGAATTTGATTTAGTGGAAAAAAAACTCATGATTTACTACAAACAGGCAATATTTATAAATGCCGACGCTAGCTAACTACGTACACATCACTCACTGAATGATATTGAATGCAATCTTCCCGCAATGATTAAAGAATAAATGGGGTTCAATCCACGAATCAGCGATTTACAGCCAATTTAAATTCTGCTTTAAAACATAATTGGGAACTAAATGGGTTTTTAAATGTAAAAGTTTAGTTATAAATGTCCTCTATTTTTATCTTTATCTTAATTAATCCTCATGGTCTTTAACCCTAATCTCGTCCCTTTGTGACAAGAAACCGAAGAAAATAAAACCCTGTTTAGCGAGCCTTGCAGGGCTATTAAACATGAACTTAACACTTAAACTGGACATAATAAAGATTCTATGCCATATGTACAGCCTTTAATGGTGCATTGGAGATTCAGGACTTACTGAGTTGAAATCCAGGGCCTATCAGTTAAAAAGGTCGTTTTTAAATCTTATTGGCACCTACTAGTATACGGAAATACTGAGAATGCTTAGGTAATTCTACTTGACACTTTACCGAAATTCTGTCCCTTTTTTCGCCTCTGCCTATACATAGGCGTTTTTCTTATTAGTTGCCTTGTTTTCCAGGGTTTCTTTCCTCACTGGCATATAACACAAGGCAGCATTACCTATTTCACTAATTCTCTTACTTTCCCACTCGTGTAATGAAATGTGATACACCTCTCTCGGAGGGATTCTAATACCACTGTCAAATGGAAATTTGTTGATGATAAAATAAACCTTTCCCTCCACTTCCACTGCCCCGAGGTTATTTGGGGGAATGTGCGTTTGGTCAACGACAGCCCAGTTGTCGTTTTCCTCACTGTAAACTTCTACGGGTGCAAGGTCACTATCGTAGGGAGTAACTTTCCCCCCAGCCACATAAAGTTTACTGTTATCCACAAGAAGGCTGGATCCAAAGTGAGGGGAGGAGGTTGATGCCTTTTGTTTCCATTCATTCTTTTCCGGATCAAAACAATGAAACACAGCCGATATATATTTCGTCACACGCCCTTCCACTCTTTGACACCCATGAAGTACATAGATTTTAGATTTCATAACTACTGCCGCTACATTACTTAACTTATCCTGATCCCCACTTTTGTTCTTCAAGAAAGGTAATGTAGAGCCACTTTGCCATTTGTTCTGAGTCGAACTGTACCTCTGGGGCGGTTTAGTATCACTGATTGCGTAAACGTATTCATTGACACAACACAAACAGTTTATTTCCTGATCGTAACTCTTGGAACTCTCAAATCGTGGGAGTGTCTCCCAGACATTATTGACTATATGGTAACGATAAATGACACCGGTTACTCTTTTTGCAGCTACGTACAAGTAATTCCCGGCATACTCTGCACAAAGGAAATTTAGCTTCATATCTAATTTTAAGCTTGCCAAGGATCGAAGGGTTTGCCAAGTCTTTGTTTCAAAATCAAAATGTTTCATTTGGGTAGTATATACACCATCTTTTTTTTGCCACTCACGGTGCATATTCGGCAAAACAGCAGCAAGAATCTGAAATAAAAAGCACAGATATGACAAGCGGATTAAAATAAAAATTAATGAATACGAGACTAAGGGTGCGTTCGATTGACCCTATTCTGGAATAGGAATACATACAATGATTCCTTAAATCACTCATGACAGGTTTTTGGAGTTGCTGGAGTAAAAAATCGCTCTTGCATTATCGTGCGTCAGTGAACGTTTGCTGAAATGTGTGTCCAAATTTACTTAAAAAGAGAAATCTAACAATTATTCCGTTGATTCTTATTCCGGTCAATCGAACGTAACCTAAGACTATATTGATGCACCATACTTTACAGATGGTGTCTGCAAAGTAACCATCACCCTTAACTGTAATAAGCAATGAACGCTCAAACAGTTTTAAGAAAAACACGACTCTCCTGAGTTTTACAACAGACATGTTTCGGCAGTTGCAGTTCAGTTCGGCAGTTACACCAGCGAAAAATTTACATTTATTTGCTAATGGTGCAGAGTTACTATATTTACTTAAGCGTCAAACTACAGGTACATTTGCTTTCACCGAAGACTATCGTTAGCAAACAATTAGCAAATGTATGTGACTGGTTATACAACTAAATAGCGAGAATATATCCAGAGTAAAGTTGGTCGTGTAATCACTGCAACAACACATGACAAACATAGCTCGGATACTGCTGGAAAAAAAAAAGGCATATGAATGCTGGACGACTAAAACGCGTCATGTATTTTAAATCTCTATTCTTACCGGGCGCATTAAACGTGGCTTGGCTTTCTCTACTGCAAACGTTGAGCTGTGGGAAGGTATATGACTATGCAAGAGAGCTTGAGAAACAAGTGCTTGAATTTCTGGTATTCTTTGCATCTCCTCAGTGGTCAGTTCTGCGAGTAATTCCTTGATGTCCACCAGCCCCAGACGAACCGCTCCGATAACTCTGGCCGCCTCTGCCATCCTCTCTTCCTTCTTGTATTTGATCCACTGCATCACTGATTTGAAGACGAAGCTCTCTGTAGGAGCGCTGAGGTCATCTCGACTGAGAAGCTTCAGCAACTGATCTGCGTCAATATGCAACAAGAATTCTTCAGTTTCACAGATGTCCTTGTACATCGAGGCCATCTTGCGTTGCGTAGCTTCTTGTAGGTTTTTCAGACCGTGTACATCAGCAAATGTAGAAAGCTGACGATACGTTTGGACATCAAGTCGGCGCTGAACAAGTTCCTTGTCCAATACATCACAACACTGTTGAACAATGCTTGAGACTTGAAGGTGGTTAGCGGTAGTGAGAATTTCAAACACGTCTTTCGTTTCAGTCATTAAGAGTTCCCCGCGATAAATGGAGTCCAATATTATCCTCAAAGCGTCTCCAGAAATGTTTTCATCTTTAAGTTCGATGATTTCCTGGTTGGATTCCTTCATCCCACCAGTAAACATGGCGTAGAAATAATCGCTTTCCGCAGCGAGAACATTACGGTGAGATGGAAAGATGTCTTCACCCACTTTCAATTGCACGTCAATGAATTCTTGTTGTTCTCTGAACTTCGCAAACTTGGACAAAAGACGAGCAGCCATCTTGGATGGCTTGTAAAGCTTTCCACAGACTGATGAAGACAGCGCCCAAAACTTTGTTTGCGTGATCGCGTGACTCGGTAATCAAGCACCATCAGGTGTTATTTTTGACATTCGGTGAGAAGCAGGGGGTAAGAGGGGTGGGGAGGGCAGCTGATTGGTTTTTTTTTTAGAATTATACATCCATATATCTGAGCTGATTTTCCAGAAGGTGGCTACAGAAATTGACGTTTTTGTTAACTTTTCTTAGGATATTTATTTATTTAGTTATTTATTTATTTATTTTTTAGCGTTTCCTATTGAATTTCACATCAGTAAGTTAATAGATTACAATTGTCATTAGCGAATATTTATAAAACCAAAATATTTTTCTCCTTACCCCCCCCCCCCCTCCCTCCCTGATTTGCTAACCTAGCCCCACTCTCTCTCAAACGTCTTCTAACCGCACAACGATTTGGCTTTGAATTGGGCGCGCGCTCTGAGCTCAGAACTAAGTCATTAGAGCTAGCGTTTCGTTTGGCTTCCTGAAGCAAAGTTTTCCTGAGGACATCATTAAGTCTAGTGAGGGAAGAAGTCTTACGAGTGCAGCGTCCTGCCTCGTCTAATATGCTCCCTTTTTTAGTTCTCTTTTTGAGCTAAACGGGTAACTTTCAGTTACTCGGGCGTGAACTATAAAGGATAGCATGTTGTGTGCTTTGCTTGAGGAGGTGACAGTCTTTGGCTTTAAAAAGTAAGTCTGATGGATGATTTCTTTTCGGGCAACGTGAAATTTCCGCGAATTGTTGAACCAGCCAAAGACTTAGTATATTTTTGTGGTAGAAAAGGGCGCTAACCCTTCCCTTTTCATGGTAGAAAAGGGCGCTAACCCTTCCCTTTTCATGGTAGAAAAGGGCGATAACCCTTCCCTTTTCATGGTAGAAAAGGGCGATAACCCTTCCCTTTTTAAATGTTGATTTCAACATCCGGGACTTAAGCTGATATGGAAAACACTAGCAAGAATGAGCAAGGATTTTCTCTTCAAGAAGCATGAGTTTGAAAAGCTATTCGATTATTTTTCGCCGTTATAACTGTAGCGTTGTTAGGCTAGTCATCGATTAGTCGAGAAGTGCGATTTTGGTCGGATTTCCGGACTCAATGTCATAAATAATTTCCAGATGTTCGTTCGGCGTGATTTTCATTACGTCTTGAATTTAGAATTGAGACGGAAAATCAATTTAAAACGCTGTCTTGCCCCGATTAAGCCGATTCTTTTGTGGAAGGCTAGTCTTGAGCGCTTAAAGACCGGGTTTTGATTGAGATTTAAGATGCGTTGGCGCCGTTAATAATTACCAAACCTCACACTTGTTTAGTCGGATCACAGGTCATGTCTCATTTCACTCAGGTGTCAATGTCACGTCTAATTCCAAAGAAAATCCCCTCTTTTCTCGTGCATAGTATTTCCTGACCTTACTTTCTTGTGATGAACCGTAACTGGAGTATTGTTAATGACTAGCATATTCCTTCAGCTTAGAAAGTCTCAAAATGTGCTCAATTTCTGTAACCATCTTTTGGAAAATCAGCTCAGATATATCTATGGCCGGATTTTTGAAAAGGTAGCCATTATAATGAAAACTCGAGCACTGCAAGCCTCGCAGCCGGCACCTCTCTCTGCCTAGGCGCCACCAATGGTTTACATGCCGCCATGATGCACTGTCACCGAACAACGATATAAGCTTTGGTTATCATCGATCAGATGGAAGGAAATGTACTGCCACATTTCCTTGGAGAAACGGACTCTCTCTAATACCACTGTGTGATTAAAAGAATTCTTCAGACATGCATGCCTGGTGATGGCGATGGGTGCTTTTCATTGGTGCACGTGTCGTTCGCGTGTCTGTATCTGTTTGGTACTGGTAAACATGTTTTCCTCGTCAAAAGGAGGCGATGATTTCCAGTGTCCAATCATGTTTTGTAAGGATGTGAAATTTATTGTGGGGTATGCGCACTGAATAGTTTGGTATCGACTGTCCATTTGCCTCAAGGGCTGGTTAAAGTCCTTCAAGAATAAAATAAAAGTCTATAGATTATTTCATTGTGAATCTGTTCGTGAGTATTAGATCCATTCCAAGGAAGATCTCCACATTAATTTAGGCTTGCCATAAATCAGGGGCTGACCCAACGAGATAAACAAGTACTTATAATGCTGTCTCCTCAGGTGTTCCTTGATCGATTTATGCGCTTTTAAAGTCATAGTTGTATCAGCTAATACAGATTGAGCTGTTCGGGAGCTTTAGCTGAAAGTTAAAGTTGCAGAAAGTTTCAGGGAATGGAAATTTTATTTCTAGAATCCCAGGATTTTCTAGCTGTTATTTGTTTTATGAAAATGCTAGCTGGCCCTTTTCTCACATTTTAACGAAATTTTTGCCCCATTCGAAAACGAAATGAATTAGTTTTCCAGTGCACGTTACGATATTATGAACATGCATTATGCCGACGAAAACTGCTGATTTTATCAGTGCGACTAAATTCAAAATTCCGAGCCGATTAAGTACCTCTGAACAAATATCCACCGAAATGAACAGTTGATCGAGTGCCCCTGAGTGTTCTATAGTTCATCGAAGTGAAGAGCAGGGTGTGAAGCGAAAGCAAAATTGCTGAGATTCGCAGATAGGTTAGTCGGGTTAATTAATACAGACAAAGGAATCATGCAGTGCCATTAACAATGCTTTAGTTCAGTTTATTTAAAACGTTGTTACAAAACATGTTGAACTCGATTTAGTTGAAAACAAATTAATATTTACTACAAACAGGCAATATTTATAAATGCCGACGCCAGCTAACTACGTACATATCACTCACTGAATAAAATCTTACCACAATGATTAACGAATAAATGGGATCCAATCCACGAATCATCGATTTACAGCCAATTTAAATTCTGCTTTAAAACATCTCTGGAACTAAATGGGTTTTTAAACTTAAAAGTTCAGTTATAAATGTCCTCTATTTTTACCTTTAATGTTAATTACTCCTCGTGGTCTTTAACTAATCTCATCCCTTTATGACAAGAAAGCGAAGAAAATAAAACCCTGTTTGGCTTCAGCCTTGCAGGGAAATCAAACATGAACTTAACACTTTAACTGAACATAATTAAGATTCTACGCCTTATTGCCTTATTGGTGCATTCAGGACTTACTGAGCTGAACTCCAGGGCCTATCAGTTGCAAAGGTCGTTTTTAAATCTTACTGGCACCTTTTTGTATACGGAAATACTGAGAATGCTTAGGTACTCATTACTTGACACTTTACCGAAATTCTGTCCCTTTTTCGCCTCTCCCTCTACAGAGGCTTTGTTTTCTCATTAGTTGCCTTGTTTTTTAAGCTTAGGGGTAGTTACAGGAACGTGTTGGCTTGGAAGGCAGGGGTGAAGTTGCAGGGGGTAGAGGAACTTTTTATTATGTAGGAGTGCAAGTGTGTTCTGCAAGAGCAGTGGTATTACTGTGGGAGGGGTATGGATATGGGAAGTAGGGGTATATGAGAACAAGGGTAAGAGTTACTGATGTGGAAGCGAGAGTCTGAGATCAATGTGGTATTATGCAAAGATCTTTGCCTGTGTGGGGGAACTAGAGTATACAAAAGCTCCCAGTTGGCTTGATAGCTCAGTTGGTAGAGCACTGCACCGGCATCGCAGAGGTCATGGGTTCGAATCCCGTTCAGCCTGAATTTTTTTCAGGCTTTCTTTTCGCTACTGCTTGAGTTGTGTAGTAACTGTGAGGATCTTTCTTCTATTTGAACTCAAAACCAATTATCGCTATCTTTTCTTGGAATTGAGTTCGTGAGAGCTTGCTTTTCCATTTTAATTTCAGAATGGGCGAACATGTTTGATTCAGTGATAGATATGGGAAAATGCTGTCAAAAACAAAACATGTTATTGCAGCCGGCGGCAAACGGCAAGTCGATAAAACAAAGAAAATGAAAGATGGAAACTCTTCTGCCAAAATTTCAAAGAAATTATACAGTAATTGAAGAATCACACCATGTGCAACAAAGTTCAGAATACCCAAGGTAAAACCCATATGAAAAGAAGTAAAGGGGTGCCAAATGATATCTCAAAATGTGGGTAAAATGTGGATAACTTGCGTTAGAAACATGTATAAGCTAAAAATTGAGAGAAGATAGGTCGGCTTAATGAAATTTCAATACTTTTGATAGGTGGACTAAGTACTTTGTTGCTATGTCTCTTCTTATCCCTAGCTGTATCCATTCCTGTTACTCGACTCACTATCCTTACAAACCTGTCGCTCACCACACTCACCCCACTGTTTTCATTTGTTTTGCTTGAAGAGCATGCAGTTTTACGTAAGGTAAACCCCGTGTAGTTTTCTCCCCTGGAGGCCTTAAGATAAAAACGGCAAATTGGTCTTTTTGGCAGGAAAAAGAGACACTGGGCTTTAATTTGTTTCCATTCTTTACATAGTTCCATGCTGTGAGCATCAGGAAACCGATTTTCTTTTGTTCCCTTAGAATTTTACTGATGTAGGTCTGTAAAAGATCCGGCATGTCTCATCGGTTTGTCGCTGTGTACTTTTGCTCGGCTTTTAAACTCCCTGAAGCCATTGTGCTGTACGTAGGGGCAATGAGGAGACTATTTGCCAAATAGACTATACTATTTATTAGGCAATTGAATCCCTTGAATGCACGACAACGATAGAAAATAAAAAGATATAGGATTATTGTTGGAGACAGAAAAAAATATACAGACTTTTGTCAGAGGTTAAGGATGTTTATTTAAATTTAATTATATTTCATAAAGCCATTGATAAAATTACATGTTTGTTAATTAAAGATTTGTATCAATAGTTACACACTGGTCTCAACTCTGCTAAGGAGTCGCGTCAGTTTCCCTTTCTAAAGTAACAATATGGACTAAAGAGTTCTTATCAGACTGGCAATATTCATCCTTTCTCGTAACCCTGATAGTGTCAAGCACAGTTATTCGTTCCTTAACTCGGCTAAAATATCCGGCCCTGCTATAAACTGCTTTAAGGCGATATATTTACCATTCTAAAAACGGGACTTCAGTAACTGAGTAAAAGCGTTAGTCAAAAGTATCTCTACACAAAAAGGGCCGGCTAGTTTTAAAAGATTAATCGACAAAAAAAACTCAATTGTCAACAACTGACATACGCTAACACTAGTTATTAAAATACAGATCTACTGTCCTAATACTTATTTTGGTAGTTGTCTGTTATCCTAATTAATATTTTTGTGAGTTATGTACACCTATCTAAACCCCTAACCATAACCCCCCGTTTTCCTTCAAACACTCTACTGAATTGGTATATTTTTGGCAGCGTTTAACAATCGTCATTACCGTTCACTTTCCAATCATTATGAACCTTACGGAAACACGAAGGCGACAGCAACGAGACGCTCTGCAAAACAACCGTCAAGTGGCCAAATTGAAAAGGCCGCACGACGGAGACTTTCATACTTCTGTTTGTGAACTTGAACGCGTTGCATCTAACTATGTTCCTGGATTGTGTAGCCACATTTTGCAAGTTGAACAGGTTGCAATAATCTAGCTGCATGTTCCATACAGGTAATTCCTAGATAATAGATAGATCCGACAAAGGCTAAAATCGTTCCCGCGCGTTTGAATTTTAGTGTCACGTTCGTTTTCTGATTCCGTCCGTACTTTCTGAGACTCCAGAACAGTGTAGAATAATCACAAAGTAGATCCGATATAACGTCACTAACCTTTCTAAGGAAACTGTTCGTTGGTTTGCCGTCGTACTTTCTAAGGTCCATATCATGAAGCAGTAAACGGCCTGACTCCGAGGGGATTTTTTTGAATTTTTTTTTCAAATGACAACCGCAAAAGTATATCAGTGCGAAAACCAAAAACGGAAGAGTGGTAGTCGATTGAATTAAGCCACCTTGTGAATCTTTAAAAGCAAAAATCGATAACAGCGACAGCATAATGCAATTCTGTCATTAATTTTTCTCTTAAATTGAGTTTGTAAAAGATCGCCGGAATTAAACATTCAATTGAGGTCATCATAGCATGGCCATTAACAACCTGCCGCCGTAAAACCAATTTCCCCAAACCTGATGACTTTAAACGGAGAGCTAACACAACTAACTTCAAAACTGTGCACGGTAGTACGTGACAACTTATAAATACTAGCCATCCGACTGGTTCACTCGAGCTCATGTTTATAAGATTCACAATTTTTGGCCACAAGAGCGTTCGTTGGACCCGTTTTGTATTGGCGATTTTTGTTGGAACTTATTTAATAAAGGAAAACATGAAACCTGCAAGTATAGAGTTGGAATTAAAAAAATGTAACATCCCTTACCTATGTATGGGTTTCCTTAAAATATAGCAAACTGAATTGTTATTAATCTTACTCCTTTTGCAAGCTCTCCCTTTTTACCGGAACATAACTCAGGGCAGAATATGTGGGAATGTTACTTAGATTTTTCCATTTATCCAAAGAAACAGGATACACCTCCCCTGGCGGGATCCTAATGCCACTGTCAACTGGAAATCTTCTAATTATGAAATAGATCTTTCCCTCTATTTCCACTGCACCGAGGTTGTTTGCTGGAATATGCCTTTGATCAACAACGGACCACTTGTTGTTTTCTTCATCATAAACTTCTACAGATGCAAAGTTGCCGTATAGCCCTCCATTACTGGTGTTACAACAAACATTACCCCCTACAACGTACATCCTACCATTGACAAAGATAAGGCTGGACCCAAAGTGGGGCTGGCAGGTTGATGCTTTTTCTTCCCACAAATTCTTAACTGGATCAAAGCAATGCAGCACTGCACTGCTCATGCTACCAGAATTTGTTACCTTACCATTAAGCACAAACACCTTTGAATTAAGTACTATTGCCCCACTATTGAAAAAACGACCCTCTGTTATACCTGGTTTAGCAAAACTTTGCCACTGCTGTTCAGCAAAGCTGTACCTTTGAGGAACCTGAAAACAATCAGAAATGACTGCATACATGTAGTCACCTACAGTGAGTAGTTGATCAATATTTCCACACGGGTGTGGAAATTTTTCCCACACATTTCTTTCTATGTCATAGCAGTAAATGTAGTGACTAGTTGTACCAGACTTAAGTCCAGCAACATACAGCTTACTGCCAACAGTCTCCGCACAATAGCAATACCCCACATCAGCTGCTGGTGCTAAGGATTCCAATGGTTTCCATGTTTTAGCTTCAGTGTCAAAATACTGCATTTGGGTTTGAGGACAAACAGCAACAAGGACCTGAAATGATGACATTAAAAGGGTTCAGACACAAATATCAACTGAAACGGAGTTGTTTATTAACTTATACCACAGATGTTGTATATAAAGTGAAGGAATTGTTCAATAAAAAATTAGAAGTCGTAAAATGATCTTAAATTAGTGCCGTTCAAAGCCGCTGGTTTTAATCTGTCGCGGGTGGATGGCGACAGCAAGATTTCAATATTTTTTAAGGACCAAAATGACTATATATTATTAATGTTTTAGAAATCACAAGATTAACTTAATAAAAAGCCGTTCTTACCGAGCCTGTCGAACGAATCTTAGTTTTTTCTTCACCAAACGTGGAGCTTGACGGAATGTAGCTGTACAAAAGTGACTGGTAAGCGAGCATGTGAATTTCTGGCACTTTTTGCATCTCCTCTGTGTTCAATTCCCTAATCACATCCCTGATGTCCACCAGCCCCAGGCGAACCGCTCCGATAACTTTGGCCGCCACTGCCATCCTCTCTTCCTTCTTGTATTTGATCCACTGCATCACTGATTTGAAGACGAAGCTCTCTGTAGGAGCACTGAGGTCATCTCGATTGAGAAGCTTCAGCAACAGATCTGCGTCAATATGGGACAAGAATTCTTCACTTTCACAGATGTCCTTGTACATCGAGGCCATTTTCCGCTGTGTCGCTTCATGAAGATCCGTTAGACCGTGTCGTTCAGCAATGGTACAGATGCGACAGTACGTTTGCACATCAGACCGAAGCTGAACATACTCGGTGTTCAAGTAATCACAACACTGTTGAACAACACTTGTGACTTGAAGATGATCTGCCGCAAGGAGAACTTCAAACACGTTTTCATCGTTGACATGAACCTCTCCACTGTAGATGGAATCCATAACGATCTTCAAAGCAGCTGCTGAAATGTTTTCATCTTTGAGTTCAATCACTTCCTGGTTGGATTCCTTCATTTCGTGAGTAAACATGGCGTGGAAATAATCGCTATTCGCAGCGAGTACAATGCGATGAGCTGGAAACAGGTCTTCACCCACCTTCAAACGAACATCAACGAATTCACCTTGTTCACGAAACTGAGCACACTTAGACAAGAGAATCTCAGAATGGACGACCATGCTCGATTCAGTGATTGCAAAGCAGAATTACGTTTCTGTTGACTGAACCAAACTGGTGATGTAGTGATTCTGATCTTTGCGTGATCGCGTGACCTAACAGGCAAGGCAATTTACATAAGCTTCAAACAAATGAGATATGTTAATTAAGTCAAAGTAAACAAAGTATACGATATTTTCTACATTGTTGGTCAAAGCTATGTTATGAAGTTGAATCCCATTTGTTAAGTAAAGTCATGGAAGTCCATGGGTAGATACGTGTTCCAAAACAAAGCCAAATTGAGAAATTTAATTGTACACAAAGGAACTTAACTTCATTTGAATACACAGACTGATTCCATCCATGCGAAACTCGTTGTTTATAACTGAATATCTGAATATTTCTGATTTTTGTTAATTGTGTTATGTTTGTATTTGCTGTTCTATTTATGGCCTTTTACATTGAACTGTCACGGTAGGGACCTTCTGAAAGAAAGACGGCAACGAGAACGAAAACGTCACTTAGAAAATTCCCGTTAGCTGATCTACTTTGTGGTCATTCCAACTCACTGAACTTTTACAATGCGAACGAATTATCCAGAAACATAAGTAGTAGCGATACTGTTCAAGTCCACAAAAAGAAAGAAAAATTCACTGCTATGTGCTCAAGGTCTTCTTTCTTTAATTTGGTCATTTCAAGTAGTTGTCTTCCAGAGAACGTCAAAGAAATGTACTTATAATGTTGCGTTCGACGTGGAAAGCACGCATTTCTAATACAGAGTGGAGTCGAGATTGTATGGGACAACGTTGATCGAATGAATGGATCTTGGTACGCGTATCTGACATTCCCGCAGATTTTGCAGGGACGGATGACATCATCACCAACTTGGCAAAGGAGAGAGAGCCTGGTGACATCGGACGGACTCCCTAATCTTTGATTATTGCTTTTTTTTAAACACAAGTACAGAACTATTGTTTAGCTCATTAAACCTTTTATTATCCCTAATATAACGTTCAGGTAACGTCGAGAAGTCGTCAGTTTTTGACAGTTTCAGCAGTTTTTATGAATTCTTAACAGGGGCGGATCCCGGAACTTTCGCCAATTGGAGGTGTTCAAATGTTTTATTTCCCACAGCCGAAACTAAGGAAGTGAAAGTGCCTCCTACAGTGAACTAGTACGTTATACGAAAACAAGTACTTTACAGCGTTACATTTATTTTGCTTGCAAGACTGAAATTTGTTTAAAGAAATCTGTGCAACCTTACGCTTTTGGGACAATACTGATAAATGTATCAACTTAGAATGAGTGCTGTCTTATGCTAGGAGAAAGCAATTATACCTGAGCTTCATCAAATAGTTTAAAAAATGGTCGACAAGATTTCCTGCTGAACTTTAAAAATGTCTGCGATATAAATATATTTTTTGTTAAAATTCAGATTCGAAAGAAAACACCAATCACCAAACAGCGTACGGTCGAGGCAATTTCTTTCATGTAAATTCTGCATTTAAAACCTCCTGTAGGCGGACACCTTTTCTAAGCGGAAGCTGGCACCTTTTTCAAGGTTTAGAGGAGCTAAAATAACCGCCCTTTAGCAGACAGACCCCCTCAAACTCTAAAAGCAGTTCCACTCCATCTATATTTACATGTAACCTACTGTTCACTTCTGTTTATTCGTTTGTTACCTAACTATTTACTTAATTTTCTCAGTACGACTCAGTATGACTTCACTACTTAATTCATTCCGAGTTTTCATTGGATGTTTGTACCACTGAAGCTTGTCTGTTGAGCCCTTTTTCAATCAAGCGCTGAAAATCGATTGCCCCGACTTCTCTGGAAGCTTTTGCATTAACCAGTTGGAATTTTTCCCATTGGCGTAGTGAGTAAATCGAGGTAAAGAAAGAACACTGCAGTTAGCGCGCCTTAGTTTTTTTCTCTTCTTTTACCAATTGTGCTGAATTCGAGTTTGGGGACTCAAATATTTACTTTAAACAGAATTAAATGGTGGAATTCATCTTACTTACAGTTATTTTGCGAGATCAACTCCTAAAAAGGGACGAAGTACCAAGCTAGCTAGGCAGAGTTCACTGATCGTGGTGCAATGAGATCGAGAGGTTTCTTTTACTGCATGTCCAACTCCAGCATTGAAATTCCGCGCAACTGGTCTACCCTTTCAGCTACTGGTATATAGGAGAATAAGGCCCAATTAAGCGTACGTTTCTCAAAACTGCCGAAAACATTTGCGGGTCCAAAAAACTGTTTGAGGTGCATAGGCGCGATGCTCATTATATAAAAAAAAAACAATTTTTATAATTTTAAGTGGAAAAAAATTTAAAAACTTTCCAAGATTAAGAAACAGGCGCAAAAAATAGGCTAGTTTACATTAAAAGTACCCCGAATTGATTAAAATAAGTATGATACATCTCGGAAATAAAAAGTCTTCGGGGGTTTTGAGGACGGATTTCAGGATTGAAAGTTTGTCTGAAAAATGGCAAAAATTAACAGTTTACGGTGGTCGCAGTGATCACATATAAATAAGGGCAACTGGCTAGACGTCCTAGACAGATCTAGCTTGAATATATTTACTCAGGATAGACACTGGGCAATACTCGCTCTCTAACTCAGCGATCTAAACATAATTGCCTTCTCTATACCCGTCCGTTTTACTTTGCGGTACGAATACCTTAACAAAACCATCGTAAAAGGTAAGAGACTTTGCAATAATTATCAGGAGGGGGGTTCTGAAATGAGTACAATACGGCTAACAGATATCTTGAAGCCCCTCTGTACAAAGGCTGAAATACGTTCTTACCACCCCTCCCTGTTAAAGCCGATAACTAAGGTACAACACTCCTCTATCCCGCCCCCTATTTCCAGCCAACGTTACCACGCACTGGGCCGTAAAGACAGAAACAACACAATGATCATGAATTTGAAAATGAGCTACTCCCCACATTTTTTAACAGCTACAAAGAGCTTGTAAAGCAACTCTGGTTTGATGAAGAAAATGTTCATTACAGAAAGAGACCGACGGTACATTGTGAATCAAGAATTTTACAGACAATGCAAACATTTGCCCATGTAAGGCAAAAACCACATGTTTGAAGGAAAAATTGAAACTATTAAAAATATGATAGTAGAACATGACAATAGTCTCTTCAGCCGACCTGACGGGCAAATTACAGACAGGGCTGTCTTACCACTCCAGTATAACTCTGACACTATCCATTCTATAACAACTGACAGACATTCTAGAGAATGTTACCCAGCTGATTGGAGACCTAGGTACAAAGCAGCATATCCCATTGGATTAAACAAAAGTAGATCTACATATAAGAGAAGGAAAGAAACTAAGAGAAAAGTCAAACGAAGAAAGGGGAAGCTGCTCGGATACTTGGACCTTAGGAGGAGCTAGTGTCACCTGGAAGGGACGCGACGACCGCGCGCAACTTGTCTCGGATACTTTCGATACACCGATAGCTTGATAGTCTTGGCTGGTATACTCTCAAGGGGTCGCAGTTAGCGGGCGTCTTGGTCTGTTTCACATGCTCGCATTCATGATGTGACGCCATGTCATTGTTAAGGTGAACAGAACGAGAAATCTCACACCCTTCGCGAGTGCATAACCACAGACTGCCGCGACTTGTCAAGAAACAGCGATCGCGTCCAGCCGTTCGACATGAAAACACACCAGTGCATACTTCAACAAGGGCTGGGCTAGCAGACTCGACCTTTTTCTGTGGGCCATAAAAAAATCCTTCCAGAAAGTAACCACAGTTTAGGCAGTTCGGTGGCTTCGACCTATTGAAATATTCCTCGGGACAACTTCGACTCGTGCTGCGACCACGACCGCTCATTACAATTGAACGTTACCAAAAACCAACCAACAGATGTAAAAATACGCCTCGCTGACAAATTGGAAACCAACCACAGAAGAGAGGAACCTTACACCATAAACCGCTCACGAACTAACCGCTCAATAACGTTTCTGAGAAACAGTGAGATGCTACTGATACGCCACTAAGACAAAAATTGTGAGATATGTGCGACAATCGACTCAAAAGTGACGTTTGATTGGTTGACTACCGAGACTATATATACCAGAAGCGACCTGTTAGCCAATCAGGGACAAGCTTGCAAACGGTGCGGGCCAACAGGACTAAGCTTCATGTATAGTCAAATAAGAACGCGCGACCGAGAAGCACGGCTGATGGAGGAGGTAACGTAGTTGTCCCGGGTACACACATACCTTTCATTGGAGAGAAGAGGGCAATTTTTTTACGCCCACTTCAAGATGGAGGACACTTTCCGTGGTAGACTGGTAACTAACAAAATAACGCTCCGGTTAGCCTACATAGGACTTTGGTTAGTCTAAATAGCTCGCCGGTTAGCCTAAATATCTCTTTAGTTAGCCTAATTTAGCTTTGGTAGCTTGCAGTTAGCCTATATTGGAGGTAAGGATATCTAGCCTAAAATCTGGAAGGGCAGCCGTTGGTAGTCTAGTTGTAGGGTTCACGCTAGGGAATCCGACGACCCGGGTTCGACTCTTCTTGGGCCGCCATGTTGAAATGGGTGTAAAACAATTGCGCGAGGAGGGAGGAGGAGAGGGGGGGAGGATACTCCAGTCACTCATAAACCTTGGCCCCGTTTAAAATGTTATAAATTGCAGTAATTTGCACATTTACCTACATCATCGAATTTGTTCGGACCGAGAAAAATGTCCTGGTTGTGGTTTTGTTCCGGCCGAAATAGTTGTCAGGCATTGATTTTACGTCCTAATTGTTCTGTGATTTAAGTAAAGAACTCATTACGGAAAGACAAAGTAACCCACATCAAAATAGGATGTGCCACCCTCCCATCCTTTGAAACTCACGATAGGGGCGCGGTCAGAGAAAAAAAAATGGGCTCCTTTGGTATAAGGATGATCCGCACATCGAGTTAATCTACCCATGAAGAAGTCAAACAATAGCATTAACTTAGTTCAGTTTATTTTCAACGTTCTTACGAAACAAATCAGCTTCTGAAACTGGATTAAATGACATAACAAAGTAGCGCAATATTTACACTGCTCCGCTAAACTATATGTATAAGCAGTGTCCATGGCATGAAATGCATTCTTTTCCTCTCAAAGAGCCCGGTTGATTAAAACAGGACTGATCAATTTCAAATCCCGTTATGCAATTCTGACGGACTTAATCTGACTAATCTCAAACTTAACTGTGACCTTTTAAAGCGAAGAGCACTCATGTAGTTAAAATCAAAGAAACCAAGTCTATAGTTTATATTTTAATCCCAGCTTGTAACACTCAGATCGGCTTTTAAAGCAAACGGTCTCTGTGTTTGACAAGAAAATAAAACCTTTACATTTGTCATGCCTTGCTCTGCTATAATATAATACATGAATGGGGCGTTATTACACTAGGCAATTTGTCCTGCATCCAGTTGTCTCGCAATCAAGTTATACGAACTGTTGCGTAGTATAACATGCTTGCTAGTGTTACAACGCGCCTTTAAATACTTAACGATGAAATACGCAGTTTATTCTGCTGACTAGCAGATCTAACCGTTTCTAGTTTTCAACAGCGTTCTCCAATAAGGGTCATCAAAAACACTCAGAGACTAAGAAAGTTAACGTTAGTCAACCCATTTACAAATAAATTTGGTATTGTCGAGAAAACTCTCATGCAACATACAAGGACATGCTGACACCTGTTTTTCCGCGTAATCCAATTTAGAGCATCCACTGAATAAACTTTTCTCAACCGAAAGTTAAGTCTCCTTTGTCCCTTTTTTCGCCTCTCCCTTTACAGAGGCTTTTTTCTCATTAGTTACCTTGTTTTCCAAGCTTTCTTTCTTTACTGGCATATAACACAAGACAGAATTACCTATTTTTCTAATTCTCTTACTTTCCCACTCGTGTAATGAAATGTGATACACCTCCCCCGGTGGGATTCTAATACCACTGTCAACTGGAAATTTGTTGATAATGAAATAAACCTTTCCCTCCACTTCCACTGCCCCAAGCGTGTTTGAGGGAATGTGAGTTTGGTCAACAACAAACCACTGGTTGGTTTCCTCATCATAAACTTCTACTGGTGCATGGTTCCCATTTGGAGTAATTTTACATCCCTCCCGACGACAAGAAATCTTCCCACCAGCAACATAAAGTTTGTTGTTATCCACAAAGAGAGTGGATCCAAAGTGAGGGGAGGAGGTTGATGCCTTTTGTTTCCATTCATTCTTTTGGGGATCAAAACAATGAAACACAGCTGTTTGAGCTGTCAAGCTCCGATCTTCCTTTCTGTAGTTTCTGTAACACCCATGAAGTACATATATTTTAGATTTCATAACGACTGCTGCTACATTACATAACTTATCTTGGTTGTTACTTTTCTTCAAAAAAGGTAATTTTGAACCACTCTGCCATTTGTTGTGAGCCAAACTGTACCTCAGGGGCGGATCAGTGTCATTGATTGCATATAAATATTCATTAACATAACAGAGACAGTTTATCATTTGGCCATAGCCCATTGATGAGCTCTGAAAACGTGGGAGTGTCTCCCACACGTTATTAACAACATGGTAACGGTACATGACACCGGATTCGCCGTACAAGTTTTCCGCAGCTACATACAAGTAATTTCCAACATACTCTGTACAAAGAAATTCGAAAGTTTCCCTGGACGGATTGAGTTCCTGTATTCTTAAGAGTAAGCTTGCCCTGGACGACGGTGGGAGTTCCTGAGGAACTAAGGTTAAGCTTGCCATGGATTGTAGGAGTTTCCACGTTTTTGTTTCAAAGTCAAAATACCCCGTCTGAGTAGCAGCTGACTTGTCATCTTGTTGTTTTGGGTAAATAGCAACAAGAACCTGAAATAAGAAAGCACCGAAAATTAGATACGAGAATTACACGGAAGTAGCTCATTAAAAACGACAAGGATACCCTGGCAAAGGATCAGTTACGAAAGTCTTACGAATATGAAACAGACTAAAACCAAAGAAGGATACTTAACAGACAGTGATCCACTTAAGTCTAACCACAGGTAACCGAAGGTGAATATGAGAGTTCGAGCTTAAAACTGCTCAAATTTGATCGAAAATTATCAAAACAGTTTCCTGTAATGATTGTAAGGCTGACAAACCTTGTTGGGTGTATATTATATGTGTTTTTATTTTTTCTCTGTGCTTTTGACAATTGTCGTTCTTTGAAATTTTGTTCCAAGCGGTTGGTCAAAGTCATCGACCTAACTTACGGTTAGCAGTAGTACTTTAGATCATCATGACCAACCAAATCGGCCTCGGGAGCTCAAAGAAGCGAAAAAAAAAAAAAAAAAAACACTCAACAAAACCCACAAGGTAATCTCACTCCGATGTAATGTTTACTTTATTTTAACACGGAGAATCATCAGTTTAGCTAAAAAAAAAAATATATATATATACGTTTATAAAAATGCTTACAACTGTTTTACAAGATCGCCATGTGGGAATCCACTAAGTCAGATACCTGCCTGATGTTTCGTTTAAAGTGCCCAACAGAGCTGGCGTCCTTTATTTTAATTATTGTAGGGTTTTGAGAGAAAATGTTTCAATATTTTTCCATAGAAAATCTTTACTATAAACGATTTGATTCATTTAACTCAGTAAACAATAGACGCGGGAGTTCAAGGCTCTGATTGTATGAGCTTATGCACGCTTGAATTCGCGGCTTGAACAATTTTGATTTATCGGCTATAATTCGAAATTTATAATATATTTTTTACATTGTATGTATTCGCTGTGACTTGAGAATGGGCAAACGTTTGCGGCAGGATAAAGCGGCCGGCACCCAACGAGAATATTTGAGGTACTTCAGATGTCCGGTTTTCCGTTTTCTAAGATCCTTTACGGGCATTTGAAAGGCATATTTGTGTAAGTTAGATACAGCCTTTGATCAGTCCAGATTCTTTAGTTGATATCGCATAAAATTACTTTAGGAAATAGATCCTTATCCCCTGGATTTGCTAGCTTTTGTTGCTTTTTGAGTTGTGACGAATGTGAAACATGATCCTAGCTATAGCAGAATGCATCACACAAGGCTCACTTTAAATCTCTATTCTTACCCGGCTCATTGAGCGTGGCTTTGTTTTCTCTACGGCAAACGTTGAGTTGAGGGAAGGAATCTGGGTATGCAGTAGTGCTTGCGAAACAAGTGCTTGAATCTCGGGCACTTCTTGCATCTCCTCTGCACTTAGCTCTCTTATCACTTCCTTGATGTCCACCAGCCCCAGGCGAACCGTTCCGATAACTTTGGCCGCCACTGCCATCCTCTCTTCCTTCTTGTATTTGATCCACTGCATCACTGATTTGAAGACGAAGCTCTCTGCAGGAGCATTGAGGTCATCTCGACTGAGAAGCTTCAGCAACTGATCTGCGTCAATGTACGACAAGAATTCTTCAGTTTCACAGATGTCCTTGTACATCGAGGCCATCTTGCGTTGCGTAGCTTCTTGTAGGTTTTTCAGACTGTGTACATTAGCAAACGTAGAAAGCTGTCGATACGTTTGGACATCAAGTTGACGCTGAACAAGTTCGTTGTCCAATACATCGCAACACTGTTGAACAATGCTTGAGACTTGAAGATGGTTAGCGGTAGTGAGAATTTCAAACACATCTTTCGTTTCAGTCATCAAGAGTTCCCCGCGATAAATGGAGTCCAATATTATCCTCAAAGCGTCTCCAGAAATGTTTTCATCTTTGAGTTCGATGACTTCTTGGTTGGATTCCTTCATTCCACCAGTAAACATGGCGTAGAAATAATCGCTTTCCGCAGCGAGAACATTACGATGAGCTGGAAACACGTCTTCACCCACTTTCAATCGCACGTCAATGAATTGTTCTTGTTCTCTGAACTTCGCAAACTTGGACAAAAGACGAGTAGCCATCTTGCATGGCCTTGTAAAGCTTTCCGCAGGCTGATGAAGACAGCGCCCAAATATTTGTTTGGTCGTGCTTGACTGCTTGATAACTCGGTCAAGCGACGCAGGTCGTTGGTGAACAAGAAGAGCGGGGTGGGAGAGAAAGAAGTTCAAGCAACCCGTCTGGTGCAACGTTTTCCATGAAAGCGTTTACTTTGCAAATCTCTCCGAACTTTAAGGCCAAGGCATGGAGACTCTCCTCTCTGAGCTTTGTCTTATTGTGACGATTGGCTTTCTCAGTCTATGTTGAATTTTTCCTCGGTCAGGTTGTCCATTAAGGCCAAGTAATACGGGCGCAATTTTCTTTCAACTTGTCGCGCAGCAATGTTCCGTTGCAAGTTGCGATTGTTTGTTGCCCGTATTACCTCCTCCGCGCGCAACAATTTTTGTTCATGTTCAACATGAAAAAGTAGACGCTCTTTCTACTTTTTGGAACAGGAAAAGTTGTTCCCAGTTCACCCCACCCCTAAAACCACATGTTTGGAGGAAAAATTGAAACTATTAAAAATATGATAACAGAACATGACGATAGTCTCTTCAGTAACCTGACGGGCAAATTACAGACAGGGCTGTGTTACCACCCCCAGTATAACTCTGACACTATCCATCCTATAACAACAGGCATTCTACCAAGCTGATTGGAGACCTAGATGCTGCAATGGAAAAGTACAAAGCAACATACCCCATTGGATTAAACAAAAGTAGATCTACATATAGGAGAAGGAAAGAAGTTAAGAGAAAAGTCAAACGAAGAAAGGGAATTAAAGCTGCTCGGATACTTGGACCACAGGAGGAGTGTCACCTGGAAGTGACGCGACGACCTTGCGCAACTTGTCTCGGATACTTTCGCTACACCGATAGCTTGAAAGTCTTGGTTGGTATACTCTCACATGCTCGCATTCATACTGTAACGCCATGTCACTGTTAAGGTGAACAGAACGAGAAATCGTACACCCTTCGCGAGTGCATAAACACAGACCGCCGCGGCTTGTCACGAAACAGCGATCGTGTCCAGCCGTTCGACATAAAAAACACGCCAGTACATACTTCAACAAGGGCTGGGCTGGCAAACTTGACCTTTTTCCGTGGGCCATTGAAAAATTCTCCTAGAAAGTAACCACACTTTGGGCAGTTCGGTGTCTTCGAGCTATCGAAATATTCCTCGTGACAACTTGGACATGAGCCGCGACCACGACCGCTCATTACAGTTGAACGTTACCAAAAACCATCCAACAGATGTAAAATACGCCTCGCTAACAAATTAGAAACCAACCACAGAAGACAGGAACTTTACAGCAAAAAACCGCTCACGAACTAACCGCTCAATAACGTTTCTGAAAAACAGTGTGACGCTACTGAGACTTCACTGAGACAAAAATAATTGTGAGATATTTGGGACAATCGACTTGGAAGTGACGTTTGGTTGGTTGACTACCGCGACTACTGGAAGCGACCTATTAGCCAATCAGGGACAAGCTTGCAAACGTGCGGGCCAACAGCACCAAGCCTCAGGTATACGTATAGTCAAATAAGAACGCGCGACCGAGACGCATGGCTGATGGAGGAGGTGGGGTGGTTGTCCCGTGTACACACATACGTTTCAACCGGAGGGGGGGAGGGGGGGTGGGCAATGTTTTTTACGCCCACTTTAAGATGGAGGATACTTTCCGTGGCAGACTGGTAACTAACAAAATAACGCTTCGGTTACTGCATACATAGGACTTTGGTTAGTCCAAATAGCTCGCCGGTTAACCTAAATATCTCTTCAGTTAGGCTAATTTAGCTTTGGTAGCTTGCGGTTAGCCTATATTTGAGATTTGGATATCTAGGCAAAAATCTGGCAGGCAGTCGTTGGTAGTCTAGTTGTAAGGTTCACGCTAGGGAATCCGACGACCCGGGTTCGAATCTTCTTGGGGTCATCTCTTCTTCTAACTTAAAAAAGTAGGTTAGTGTGATTTATAATATCCGCCATGTTAAAATGGGCGTAAAAAAATTGCGCGGGGAGAGAGTGGAGTGAGGGGAGGAGGATACTCCAGTCACTCATATGGTCTAAAGGGGACTCTTATTTAACGTCAATAGAAAAGGTGTTGTTTATTAGATGTCAGTAGTAGTGAGCGTCTTACTGTAAACGTCAACCCTTGACCATGTTTAAAATGTCATAAATTGCAGTAATTTGGACATTTAAACTTTTTACATCATCGAATTTGTTCGGACAGTAAAATGTCCCGGTTGTGGTTTTGCGGCCGAAATAGTTTTCAGGCATTCATTTTACGTCCTATTTTTTGTGATTTAAAGGGGAAGTATCATGGGTTTTTTTATATCTTTTGTTAAAAATGGTGAAATAAGACCTTCAATCACCTGCCAAATAATTCTAGAATAACGAGAGGAAAGAAATCAACTTAATTCTTGAAAGAAACAACTTGTGAATTGTTCTAGCGCATTTTGGAAACAAAAATGCGAGAACTTGAAAAACATTAGCCTAATATTTTTCAAGTTTCAATCCAAACCGGCCAACCCTGTCTCTGGCCAGAGGCACTAATCGACAGTTTTATTGCACTGGGGTGATAATTTTTAACAAACTTGACAATTATTTCGTTGTTTCTGCTGACAGTCAAACATTTTTGGGTTTTGAAATGACAACAAATTTTCGTGATACTTCCCCTTGAAGTAAAGAACTCATTACGGAAAGACAAAGTAACCCAAATCAAAATAGGATGTGCCACCCTCCCATCCTTTGAAACTCACGATGGGGGCGCGGTCAAGGAAAAAAAAATTTCGGCTCCTTCGGTATAAGGATGATCCGCACATCGAGTTAATCTACCCATGAAGAAGTCAAGCCATAGCATTAACTTAGTTCAGTTTATTTTCAACGTTCTTACGAAACAAATTAGCTTCTGAAACTGGATTAAATGACATAACAAAGTAGCGTAATATTTACAATGCTCCGCTAAACTACATGTATAAGCAGTGTTCATGGAATGAAATACAGTCTTTTCCTCTGAAAGAGCCCGGTCGATTAAAGCAGAACTGATCAATTTCAAATTCCGTTATGCCGTTCTGACGGACTTAATCTGACCAATCTCAAACTTAACTGTGACTTTTTAAAGCGAAAAAGCACTTTAAAATCAAAGAAACCAAGTCTATAGTTTATATTTCAATCCCAGCTTGTAACACTCAGATTGGCTTTTAAAACAACCGGTCTCTGTGTTTGACAAGAAAATAAAACCTTTCCATTTGTCATGCCTTGCTCTGCTATATTATAATACATGAATAAGGCGTTATTACACTAGGCAATTTGTCTTGCATCCAGTTGTCTCGCAATCAAGTTATACGAGCTGTAACGTAGTGTAACATACTTGCTAGTGTTACAACGCCTTTAAATACTTAACGATGTAAAACGCAGTTTATTCTGCTGACTAGCAGATCTCAACCTGATAACTGTTTCTAGTTTTCAACAGCTTTCTCCAATAAGGGTCATCAAAAACTCAGAGACTAAGAAAGTTAACGTAAGTCAATCAACCCATTTACAAATAAATTTGGAATTGTAAAACTCTCATGCAACATACAAGGACATGCTGACACCTGTTTTTCGTAATCCAATTTAGTGCATCTACTGAATAGACTTTTCTCAACCGAAACCTAAGTCTCCTTTGTCCCTTTTTTCGCCTCTCCCTTTACAGAGGTTTTTTCCTCATTATTTGCCTTGTTTTCCAAGCTTTCTTTCTTTACTGGCATATAACACAAGACAGCGTCATCACTTATTTTGGCAATTCCCTTCGTTTCCCACTCGTGTATTGAAATGTGATACACCTCCCCCGGTGGGATTCTAATACCACTGTCAACTGGAAATTTGTTGATTATAAAATAAATCTTTCCCTCCACTTCCACTGCCTCAAGGTTGTTTGGGGGAACATGTGATTGTCTAACAGCAAACCACTTGTTGTTTTTCTCATCATAAACTTCTACTGGTGCAGGGTCTCCATTTGGAGTAATTTTATCTGTCGTACTATCTTTCCGGCAAGAAATCTTTCCACCAGCGACATAAAGTTTGTTGTTATCCACAAAGAGAGTGGATCCAAAGTGAGGGGAGGAGGTTGATGCCTTTTGTTTCCATTCATTCTTTTTGGGATCAAAACAATGAAACACAGCTGGACATGATTTAGTTGTATATGTAAACCGTTGCACTTCCACTATGCAACTCCCATGAAGTACATAGATTTTAGATTTCATAACGACTGCTGCTACATTAATCAACTGCTTATTTTGGCTGTTACTTTTCTTCAAAAAAGGCAATTCTGAACCACTTTGCCATTGGCTCTGAGCGAAACTGTACCGCTGGGGTAGATCAGCGTTACTGATTGCATATAAATATTCATTAACATAACACAAACAGTTAATCACATGGTCACGGCCCATTGATGAGCTCTGAAAACGTGGGAGTGTTTCCCACGTGTTATTAACAACATGGTAACGGTAAATGACACCGGAACAATACGATTGTTTCGCAGCTACATACAAGTAATTTCCGACATACTCTGCACAAAGAAATTCGAAAGTTCCCTTAGAACGTAAGGTTAAGCTTGCCATGGACGGTAGGGGTTTCCACGTTTTTGTTTCAAAGTCAAAATACCTCGTCTGAGTAGCAGCTGACTTGTCACCTTGTTGTTTTGGGAAAATAGCAACAAGAACCTGAAATAAGAAAGCACCGAAAATGAGACAAGAAAATTACACGGAAGTAGCTCACTAAAAACGACAAGAATACCGGCAAAGGATCAGTTATGAAAGTCTTACGAATATGAAACAGACTAGAACCAAAGAGGGTTTGTTAACAGCTAGACAGTGATTCACTTAAGTCTAACCACAGGTAACCGAAGGGGAATATGAGAGTTCGAGCTCAAACTGCTCAAATTTAATCGAAAAATAACAAACAATTACCTATAATGATTGTAAGGATGACAAAGCTAGTTGGGTGTATATTACATGTGTTTTTTTTCTCTGTGCCTTTGCAATTGTCATTCTTTGGAATTTTCTTCCAAGCGGTTGGTCAAAGTCAGCTATCTTACTTACGGTTAGCAGTAATACTTTAGATGATCATGACCAACCAAATGTTGATTAAAATCGCTCAAATTGGCCTCGGGAGCTCGAAGAAGCGAAAAAAAATCTCAACAAAATCCACACGATAATCTCACTCTGATGTAATGTTTACTTTATTCAAACACGGAGAATCATCAGTTTAGCTAAAAATGTATATACACTTTTATAAAAATGCTTACAACTGTACTACAAGATTGTCATGTGGGAAACCGCTAAGTCAGATACCTGCCTGATGTTTCGTTTTAAGTGCCCAACAGAGCTGGCGTCCTTTATTTTAATTATTTATTGTAGGCTTAAATGGGAAAAATTTTCATTATTTTTCCATACAAAATCTTTACTAACGATTTGATTGCATTTTGCTCAGTGAACAATAGACGGGCGTTCAAGGCTCTGATTGTTGAGCTTATGCACGCTTGACTTCGCGGCTTGAACAATTTTCATTTATCGGCTAACGATTCGAAATTTAATATATATTGTTTACATTGTATGTATTCGGTGTGACTTGAGAATGAGCAAACGTTTGAGGCAGGATAAATCGGCTGGCACCCAACGAGAATATTTGAGGTTTTTCAGACGTCCGGTTTTCCGTTTTCTAAGATCCTTTACGGGTATTTGAAAGGCATCAGTTTGTGTACGTTAGATACAACCTTTGATCAGTCCAGATTCTTTTATTGAATTTTTAAGCTCGCATAAAATTAATTTAGGAAATAGATCCTTATCCCCTGAATTTGCTGGGTGTCTCGAAAACTAAGACCTCGAAAACTCAGACCTTAGACCCTAGAAAACTCAGACCCCCTGGGTGTCTCGAAAACTCAGACCCTAGAAAACTCAGACGCTCTGGGTGTCTCGAAAACTCAGACCCTCTGGGTGTCCCGAAAACTTAGACCCTAGAAAACTGGAACAAGTTTACACTGCGTGATGCTGCAAGCCGACTTGTTTACTGTTCGTAAAATCTGCCGAGAAAAGAAATACAGCTCGCAGTGGTAGATATCTGCACTGATCAAGAAATTAATACTCAACATTGGCATCGATTCTTGGTTTCTTTATGAGTAACAAGATGCTTGCAACGGGAACCACGTGATAATATTTTTCACGTCATGTGACATTCTTTTTTTACATCACGCGTTAACGATCGAGCCGCTTCGAATTCAAATCAATTCAAATTCTATCGGTAATTTAGCCACTATAGTGGTTTTGATAGTATCGTGTTGAAATGAGGGGCTTGTAGGTGCAACTAACATGCCTCAAAATGCACAATGTTAAAAGTTAGTCATGTATTACATGCTAATACGACACAATTCTTACAGGCCTTAAAATGAAGCCAACTGGAGCGAGTCCATGTAACAGCTTATCCAAAAGTGCGATCCAAGCAGTGAACCTCACCGAGGTAAGATTCTCGTTTATTTTCTTTTTTAGAAAATTGACTTGATAATATCATATTTCCTTTTTTTTTGGTTTAAATTTTTCCAACGGGAACATTTTTCGTACGCATTGCTAGACCGTACTTTTCATTTTTCAGAATATCTACGAAAGCGACAAAGAGTTACCTGTATTTCAAAAAGGCAAACGGGATAGGTACACTGTTCCGCAGGCAGTTAAGATCTTACTGTAGCAACAAGACCTGAAGTGTTCCAAGGTTCCTTTAAGAGTACGCCAAAACTTGGCATTTATTATAGATGTGGACAAACTGAAACATTGAGAGGATGTCAAAAGTGACATGAATGGCTCATACTCTCATACACTGCGCACTGCATCGTGAACGATCGAAATAGACGAGAACAAGGAAGTTGAAGTTATTGCAAAGAAGAAAATAGAGCTAAAATCCAGTAACCAATATCACATCCATGTCCATTCCATAAAAAACATCGCGGGGTTATGCCCGTCAATATTTATCATGAGAGGAGAGAGTGGTCACGTGGTCAACGATCAGTGCTTGTTGCAGTACGCCATCCTAGACAAGAATTGTGACAAGGTTAGTTTTAATGTACGGGCACACGGGAACAGCAAAAAAGTCCATCAAGCCTTTCTATCCCGTCAAGAAAAGCACCATAGAAGCCTTGAAAAAGGAAGTTACCACAAAATCGCCTTCAGTTGTCTATAGTAATGCTTCAGCAGCCGCAGGTGGAATTACTGGCGCGCGCGAACCCGGGGATCTTCCAAGGGTGAAGACAGCAAATGTACGATCTGAAATACAAGAGCAAGAAAACAGATGAAGCCGACGAACGGCTACAGTACTCCAAACATAAAGAAGAATCCATCATTCTTGAGCACCATGACGTGCCGGAGGACTTGTGGGTGTTGGGTAAGAAGCATATGACAGATGACCTCTCGCGCTTTTGTACCTCAGAAAAATTAGGCCACCCCTTTAGCGTGGACCCGACTTTCAGTTTTGGGAAGTACAAAGTAACTCCTTTTACACACAAACATCTGTTCCTAACATGTAAGCGAACCGGGGGGGCTCCTACCTTCCTTGGGCCGACAGGGCTTCAGTACAGTAAAGAAAATAATGTTTACAAGAAGATTGTATCAGCAGTGTGCAACAGCGCTCCAACTCTACCAGAAAAGGGGAAAGGCTTCATCACGGACGGCGAGGATGCTTTGCACAGCGCTGTCGGTGAGGTATTGACGCATGCTACAGGGCTCCGATGCTTTAGACATTTCCAGCAAAACTGCCAAGAGAAACTCCGAAAACTTGGAATCCAACAGAAGCAACACCAAAAAGTATTCATTGACACCGTGTTTGGCAAGCAAGATGTTTGTCGGGGAATTCTCGATGCAAATACCAAAGATGAATTACAAGAAAAGTTAAATGCATCCAGAGAAATCTTGGAAACGGAAGAAACAAGAGTCACCCAAAGGAAAGTCCCTCTTTACTAGAAGTATGTAAACAGCCATAAAGACATGATGGAGAAATGCATGATAGGTAACGCAAGGAAACAAGCGTGAATGCCATGTGATCGATCTGGTACGCCTCTTGGTAGTTACACCAATCAGTCAGAGAGCGTAAATAACAAGTTGACTCGGCAAAAGGAGGCTATCGTAAAGAACGATGAAAACAAAGTCGATTTATCAAAGCTTCAGTTCACAAAGGATGTATGGGAGGAGGTGGACAAGCACCAACAGGAAGAACTCCAAATGGCAATTTGTGGACTTAGTGCAGAATATCATGTGAGCTCGCAGACGTAGTAGCCCACCTAGCAGTTGCTCCAGAAGAGTGGTTTGAAATGTCCGCGGTCCAGAGAGCAGACTACGTCAAGAAATTTAACCAGATGACTGTTGAAGAGGCAATACGGGGAAAATCAATCACGGTCAGCAAGACGGCATCCGCTAAACCAGTAGAAGAGAGGGAATTTTCTATTGACCTGAAGACTTCTCTGCAGTCTATCAGTGCATGCCCAGCTGGTGTGATAGCAACTGTTGTCAAGGAGGCGCAAAACCTGCTAAATTGCAACAATGCTATCCAACAAATGCCATCGTTAGCTGGGGATGACAAGAGGAAAAAATACCTTGTTGCTGCCAAGACATGTAAGAAAGGAATGTATGAGTGCCTAGTCTATCGGGATCACTCTACTTGTACTTGTCAATGTTACAAGTATAACAGTATTTGTAAACACAGGTTGTGTGTTTCTGAAATTGAAGGCATTTTGAAAGAACACTTGGACTACCTTTCCAAGTTGCCAAGGAGCTCACTCCCGTCAAAAAGTAATCTTGTCGAACCGGTCAAAGATGCACAAGGTAAAAAGGGAGGAGCTCATAAAAATCCATGGAGACCAAGCCGAGGTGGTGCTGCCCAAAAACACCCTTTTACGGAAATACACCACAACAACCAACCGTTTGCGGTTGGTTTCCTGGATGACCAACCACACGCAAAAGAATGCAGGTATTGCAGGGTAGAATTCCCGCGGAGGCAACAAATTGTACCTTTCGATATTATTTTGGCTCATCAAGAAAAGTGGATGTACCCATCTCTAGCGGATCCAAAATCCAAGCTCCCCTCTTCAAAGTGTACTACAAAGTACTACTGTGTAAAGCAAGAGTGCATTACATCGCGCTTTCCGTATTTTCATTCAACCTTCATTCACATTCCGTCCGCCGTTCTGAGCCGTTTGCGACAATCGCATCTTAACCTGCTCAAAGTAGAGCTGGGCTACGAGTGATGCACTGCTTCAGGGACGTTGTTTATTATACAGTTAATCTACATTGATGTCTCAGTGTAAAAGGGTTGAGATTGCCGGTCATTGGGTTGACCAGGGGTGGTTTTTACCAGCCATCGATTATATAACCAATCGTTTTGTTAAGTGCGTTCAGTTTTGTTGCAATATCGTTGCTAAAAAACATTTCAGTGAAACAAACAGTTAAAGACAGTCAAGCGTTCATTGAAAGAAAAGAAAATAAACTCGTGGCTTGGAAGCTACAACCACTTGTTAATACCGTAATTTACCACTAATATTGATTGATAACTTATGTTATGTTATGTTATGTTATGTTATGTTATGTTATGTTAAGTTAAAATAAAAAAACGGAAGACACAGTTATATGTTAAAATAAAGGACAGTATATATATACAGTATCCGGTTTCGAATATCCGCTACAGTCGCGTGACGCTGTATTTGTACTACGTACGTACGTATTGCGAAACCATCACGCAACACACCTCGAGCTTATTCGGCTAAACAATCGAAAATAATCACATTTTGGATAAACTTGGCTTACACTCATAAAGAAATCAAGAATCGATGCCAATCTTGAGTATTATTTTCTTGATCAGTGCTGATATCTACCACTGCGAGCCGTATTTCTTTTCTCGGCAGATTTTACGAACAGTAAACAAGTCGGCTTGCAGCATCACGCAGTGTAAACTTGTTCCAGTTTTCTAGGGTCTAAGTTTTCGAGACACCCAGATCGAGGGTCTGAGTTTTCTAGGGTCTTAGTTTTCGAGACACCCAGAGGGTCTGAGTTTTCTAGGGTCTGAGGTCTGAGTTTTCGAGGTCTGAGTTTTCGAGACATCTGAATTTGCTAGCGTTGTTGCTTTTTGAGTTGTGACGATTTCAAAACATGATCCTAGCTGTCCTTATTTTGTTTCAGAAAAGGCTAGCTTTTGTTCATAATTCAGTCTTGAATTCTGAAGTGATTTCATACACCCCGAACAGATATTTATCGAAAAGAATCGTTGCATGCCCCGGGCTAAATGCAAACTGAACTGAATCGGAGGCTTATATATTCAGGGGATTCATATATAGAAATGCTGTTCGTGTACAATACTCATAAATTACCTGTTACGCACACAAACATAAATAGCAGAATGCATCACACAAGGCTTACGTTAAATCTCTATTCTTACCGGGCTCATTGAGCGTGGCTTTGTTTTCTCTACGGCAAACTTTGAGCTGAGGGAAGGAATCTGGGTATGCAGTAGTGCTTGCGAAACAAGAGCTTGAATCTCGGGGACTTCTTGCATCTCCTCTGCACTTAGCTCTCTTATCAGTTCCTTGATGTCCACCAGCCCCAGACGAACCGCTCCGATAACTTTGGCCGCCGCTGCCATCCTCTCTTCCTTCTTGTATTTGATCCACTGCATCACTGATTTGAAGACGAAGCTCTCTGAAGGAGCATTGAGGTCATCTCGACTGATAAGGTTCGACAACTGATCTGCGTCAATGTACGACAAGAATTCTTCAGTTTCACAGATGTCCTTGTACATCGAGGCCATCTTGCGTTCTGTAGCTTCTTGTAGGTTTTTCAGACCGTGGACATTAGCAAATGAAGAAAGCTGACGATACGTTTGGGCATCAAGTCGGCGTTGAACAAGTTCCCTGTCCAATACATCGCAACACTGTTGAACAATGCTTGAGACTTGAAGGTGGGTAGCGGTGGTGAGAATTTCAAACACGTCTTTCGTTTCAGTCATCAAGAGTTCCCCGCGATAAATGGAGTCCAATATTATCCTCAAAGCGTCTCCAGAAATGTTTTCATCTTTGAGTTCGATGACTTCCTGTTTGGATTCCTTCATCCCACCAGTAAACATGGCGTAGAAATAATCGCTTTCCGCAGCAAGAACATTACGGTGAGCTGGAAACAGGTTTTTACCCACTTTCAATCGCACGTCAATGAATTGTTCTTGTTCTCTGAACTTCGCAAACTTGGACAAAAGACGAGCAGCCATCTTGGATGGCTTGTAAAGCTTTCTACAGGCTGATGAAGACAGCGCCGAAACTTTGTTTGCATAATCGCGTGACTCGGTAATCAAGCACCATTAGGTGATATTTTTGACTTTCGGTGAGAAGCAGGGGGGAGGGGAGGGCAGCTGACCTTTTTTTTTCTTCCTTTTTGGTTTTGCATTCCACATCTCTTTGTATCTATGGCCAAAATTTTCAAAAGGTGGCGAATGAAAACTTGAGCACTGCAAGCCTCGCAGCCGGCGCCTCTCTCTGCCTAGGCGCCCCCAATGGTTTACATACTGCCATTATGCACTGTCACTGAACCGTTCGGTGATAGTGCATAATGGAAGGAAATGTACTGCAACATTTTCTTGGAGAAACTGACTATCTCTGATTCCACTGTGTGATTAATGCCAGAAGCACCAATGACGTAAAAGAATTCTTTAGACATGCATGCATGGCTGCATGCCTGGTGATGGCGGTGGGTGCTTTTCATTGGTCAACGTGTCGTCTGCGTGTGTGTATCTATTTGGTAAACATGTTTTACTCGTCAAAATGGAAGCGATGATTTCCAGTTTACATAGTGGACGAATGGTTAGAGTCGTCTGTCAAGAATTATAAAAAGTCTGTAATTCGCCACTTTTTCTCCACTTTGCGGTATATACTTTCAGACCCTCCTAAGCCACTTTTTCTTTGCAAAAGAACAAGATAAAAGAGTGTTTTTCGTGATTCAGGAAAATGAAATTTTGATATCCATGATTCGTGATTCGTTGTTTTTTTCGGCCCGTGAACCGTGCCAGAGACCCCCCCCCCCCCCCCCAAACTCCTGTATTACCCTCTTAGCAAATCTCTCCGAATTTTAAAGCCAGAGTATGCAGACTCTCCTTTCCTTTAGAAACACTTTTTGCGTGACACCAAGATTTAAAATCACGCAAAGAAAATCATGTTTTGTAACGATGTGAAATTTATTGTGGTGTATGCGCACTGAACCGTTTGGTATTGATTCTCCGTTTGCCTCAAGGGCTGGTTAAGTTCTTCCCAGGATAAAATAAAAGTCTAGATTATTTCATTGTGAATTTGTTCGTGAGTAATTAATTCTAAGCCAGATCTCCACATTAATCGAGGCTTGCCGTCAATCAGGGGCTGACCCAACGAGATAAACAAGTACTTAAAATGCTGTCTCCTCAGGTGTTCCTTGATCGATTTATGCGCTTTTAAAATCATAGTTGTATCAGCTAATACAGATTGAGCTTTTCCGGAGCTTTAGCTGAAAGTTTAAGTTGCAGAAAGTTTCAAGGAATAGGAATTTTATTTCTAGAATTCCAGGATTTTCTAGCTGTTATTTGTTTTATGAAAATGCTAGCTGACCCTTTTTCACATTTTAACGAAATATTCGCCCCATTAGTTCCGATATTATGAACACGAATTTTGTCGACGAAAACTGCCGATTTTATCAGTGCGACTACATTCAAAATTTCGAGCCGATTAAGCCCCTCTGAACAAATATCCACCGAAGTGAACAGTTGATCGAGTGCCCCTGAGTATTCTATAGTTCATCCTAAAGTTAATCGAAGTGAAGAGCAGGGTGTGAAGCGAAAGCAAAATTGCTGAGATTCGCAGATAGGTTAGTCGGGTTAATTAATACAGACAATGGAATCATCGGTGCCATTAACAATTAATAAATAATTATAAATTTAATACTTATATGGCGCAAAATTCATTATATCTATATGATCTAATGCGCTTTACAATTATTTAAAAAATATATGACAGTTAAAACTACAAAATGGAACAAAATCATATTTAACAATAAATTAAAAAGCGATAAAATCTATATGATACATAGTCTAAAAATGCTTACGCAATTAATAGTATGTGCTTGTTTAAAAAGATAAGTTTTCAGTTGTTTTTTAAAAATATTTACGCTACTTACAGCCCTTAGGGTCTCCGGAAGAGAGTTCCATAAAAATGGGGCAGCTACCGAAAAAGCTCTGTCTCCAGTGGTCTTGGCAGATCTAATTGCCGGGCGAGCTAATAAATTACTAAAATTTGATCTTAAATTATAATTAGAATTGCCTTTGAATGATACAATATTACTAAGATATGCTGGCGCTAGGCCATGGAGAGCCTTAAAAGTCATCAAATTTACCTTAAAAATAATCCTAAATTTAACTGGCAACCAATGGAGATTAATCATCACAGGTGTAATGTGCGAACAACGTGGTGTATTGGTCAGTAACCTGGCGGCAGCGTTTTGAACGCGTTGTAACCTATTAACGAGTATGGCAGGCAAACCATATTACACTGCATTACAGTAGTCGATTGTGCTTATAACAAAAGCTTGCACCAATGACTTTGCAGCTTCAAAAGGCAGATATTTTCTTATACGCCTCATGTTATATAGCGAAAAGAAAGCCGATTGACATGTTTTGTTTATATGGCTGCGAAACTGGAAATTAGCATCGAACCAGACACCCAAATTCCTAGCTTCACTGACTGATTTTACTTGCGTGTCACCAACCATAAGGCTGTCACTTCTAACTTTGCTAAGTTGCTGGCGAGTTCCAATGAGCATGAATTCAGACTTATCTTCATTCAACTTTAATTTATCAACAATCAGCCACGCCCTTACGGCCTTGATACATCTTTCCATAGCACCTCTTGCTTCCGTCTCACCCATTGAACTGTCTGGCTTGAACGACAAATAAAGCTGACTGTCGTCAGCGTACGCATGCGCATTAGGCAAATAGTTCTTGATAACCTGGAACAGCTTGCTCGCATAAGCAGAGAACAGAAGTGGTCCAAGGCATGACCCTTGAGGAACCCCAAATGACAAATCAAATCTATACTACAATTCTTTAGTTCAGTTTATTTAAAACGTTGTTACAAAAAATGTTGAACTCGAATTAGTGGAAAGCTACAAAACAGGCAATATTTATTGATGCCGACGATTAGCTAACTACGTACACATCACTCACTGAATGCAATCTTGCTTAATGATTAAAGAGTAAATGGGGTCAAATCCACGAATCAGCGATTTAGAGCCAATTTAAATTCTGCTTTAAAACATTTCTGGGAACTAAATAAACCTTAATCTTAATTAATCCTCATGGTCTTTAACTAATCTCATCCCTTTATGACAAGAAACCGAAGAAAATAAAACCCTGTGTAGCGAGCCTTCTAGACATAATTAAGATTCTACGCCATATGTACAGCCTTTAATCCTGCATTGAAGATTCAGGACTTACTGAGTTGAAATCCAGGGCCTATCAGTCGCAAAGCTTGTTTTTAAATCTTACTGGTACCTTCTAGTATACGGAAATACTGAGAATGAGCAGGTAATTCTACTTGACATTTTACAAAAATTCTGTCCATTTTTTCACCTCTCCCTCTACAGATGCTTTTTTCTCATTAGTTGCCTTGTTTTCCAAGCTTTCTTTCTTTACTGGCATATAACACAAGACAGCATTACCTATTCCACTAATTCTTTTACTTTCCCACTCGTGTAATGAAATGTGATACACCTCCCCCGGTGGGATTCTAATACCACTGTCAACTGGAAATTTGTTGATAATGAAATAAACCTTTCCCTCCACTTCCACTGCCCCGAGCTCGTTTGGGGGAATGTGAGTTTGGTCAACAACAAACCACTTGTTGGTTTCCTCACTGTAAACTTCTACGGGTGCAGGGTCACCATAGGGGGAAGAAACTCTCCCCCCAGCCACATAAAGTTTACTGTTATCGACGAGAAGACTGGATCTTAAGTGAGGGTAGGAGGTTGATGCCTTTTGTTTCCATTCATTCTTTTGTGGATCGAAACAATGAAACATAGCTTATTTAACTATCCACGCTCCCTCTTTCACTCAATGATACCCATGAAGCACATAGGCCGTGTGCATTAGCAAATGTAGACAGCTGACGATACGTTTTTACATCAAGTCGCTGAACAAGTTCCCTGTCTAATACATTACAACACTGGTGAACAATGCTCGAGACTTGAAGGTGGTTAGCGGTGGTGAGAATTTCGAACACGTCTTTCGTTTCAGTCACTAAGAGCAATTCTCCAGGAAAGTGAAGCAAAGTTGGAAATGAAAAATTTTAACCCCTCTTCAATTTTTGTGTGTAGGTAGGTTACCTTGGGGGATAGACAAAAACAACCATATTTGGATCGGCAGATGTATCGTTGCCATGGTAACCGCACTATATGACGTCGGCCTTGGGACCATGTTTTGAGCAAAAGTTCCACTCGCAAAAAGTAAAAGTAAACGAGTCTGGTTGTCGGGTGCATGGGAACCAATTCAAATGAAGTTCATACAGATTGTAGAACCACTCTCCCAGTTTATAAAATTCGCCGTTACAATAATTTGGGTTTTATAAACAAGAAGGAAATGCTCGTCCTACTATGTTCCCTGTCAGCCATTTAGACAAGCAGGAAAAACAAGCGCAACGATATTCGTTATTTCTCCGAAAGTACTCTTGCCACATAAACCAAATTAGCAGCAGAGATTACATAGATATTGACGTTTCTAAATATTATAAAATCAATTTGGGAAAAACTATACTTTGGCCTTGGGTGTTGAAGACACCTGGGACAAATTGCAAAAAATTGC
Source organism: Pavona decussata (assembly GCF_977016875.1). NCBI lineage: Eukaryota > Metazoa > Cnidaria > Anthozoa > Scleractinia > Agariciidae > Pavona > Pavona decussata. The sequence goes on from NW_028145546.1 coordinate 1,143,814, forward strand.
AAAATTGGTAATTTTGAGAGCTCTAGTATTTAGCTCAAACAGGCTTAGGAGAGAGAAAACAGCTTCAAAAGTATCTTTTATCATCTTGTCTGCTACCTACATTTAGTAAATAAGGTTTTGGCCAACAAATTTGATGAAATATAAATTGATACAAAACCTACTTTGAGGGTTTTGGGAATTTCTTCAGGATGCTTCCGTCGCGTGGTTCTCTCCAGTATCTCTCCTTCGCACGTTCCGTCTTTTGACCAAATGTAGCGCAGACTAACAGTTACTTCCATCGAATATCCAGTTTGCTGTGTTTCAGACCAGGGATGATGATACAAGTAGCCCGCATACACTTGACAAAGAATAGTTGACAAAGTCCAAAACATGGTCGTAATGCTTGCGATTTCTGCCGTCGAGCACCTAAATTCATCAATATTATTCAGCCAGTAAGTAAAGTAAATGTGTCGAGATCGATGTACAAAGCAAATGCATGCCTTTGAACAATCCAAAGTAACGTCTTTGGCTAAAATCGGGTCAGATATTGCGATAGTCGACAAGCCAAGAATGGTAAATAACCTGAACGCATAGGCCGGAAGTCCGAGAAGCACGACTGCTGACCGGATGTAACACAATGTAATGGGATGTAACACCGGATGTTATGATAAACTATTCGTGACAAGAGAATGAAAAATTCGCGCTTGAAATCTTATAATTATTGACCTGCACGGCAAAGAATAAGATCCATTTCGTCGCGGATTTCATCACGGTTTATACTAAGTCCCTAGGCTTACACGTGCCTGGAAATATCCCTTTGACATTGACTGAGTTTTATATTGTTTCCACTGCACTCACAAACCGAAACGTCCCTTTTGGGATTTGAAGGAGACCAACTTTCCATTGTCCCGACCAGGATATTTTCCTTCGCACGACGATATGCAAATTTCCCTTACAGTGTTTTGATCGACGGCACAAATTTACGTCCGGTCACCCCTCCCCCCACCAAAAAAAAACAGCAGCAAAAAATAAATAAATAAATAAATAAACAGAAAGAATGCCAAAATTTGGGCAGGTATTAGGTACTGAATGTGAAAATTTATCGGCTTGAAGAGGACTTATTTATTTCTGGAGGAGAGGTGGGTCAAAAATTCCAACTTCGTAACTTCTAATGTGTACGCTAATGCCCCAGATCAGCAACGTATTTTACATGCAGGCCATCCTTAACATCCAATAAGCAATGAATTAAAAACAAACAAACAAACAAACCCAGGAAACATGGGCTGCTTATGTGGTTGCGTAAAACGACTAGTGAAGCTCTTTTATTTTGTCCTCTTTATTCACCACTGTAGAACAGTCATAAAAGCGAACCAAAGTCGTCCTTTTATCCCCCTATCAATGAAATATTGTACCAAAAATATCTAAAGAAGAGATAATGCCATTGCGACAACTAGCCGAAGCTACAAAAACAAACAAACAACCAAAAAGCGCGTATATCGCATTTAAAACTACATCCGGTCAGCAGTTTTGCTACTCGCATTTCCGGTCTACATACGTTTGGTCGTACACAGGTCGTAAACAACGATGTCTTCGCTTCTCAGCCATGCACCACGGAATGTACGGCTCGATTTAGCCAAAGACGTTATTCAGAATCGTCGCAGACATGCATTTGCTCAGAGCTGTGATCTTGATGCATCTATTTAACTCCCTGGATGGATTGTATCGATGAATTATTTCGATACTCGACACACGACTGTGTTTGACCTGTTCGACTGTTCTTTATTCGGGTTAATGCATCATCATCTTTGGTCTATAAGTAGATGTTCGGCGAGGCTAGGCAGTTAGATTTGTCTTTCGGCTAGAGTCTGTGCAAGATTTGGTCAAGAAAATGGAGCGAGCGAACTGAGGAGAGACCCATCCCATACGACAAAAGCATCCGGAAGAAATTCCCAAAAGTTGCAAGGTAGGCTTTGTTTTAATCTATATTTCATCAAATTCATAGGCCAAAACCTAATCAATCAAGTGTAGATAACATATAAGATGAATGAAAAAACCTCTGAAGCTGATATTCTCTATCTAAAGCCTGTTTGAACCAAATACTGGAGACCTCAACATTTCCAATTTTGCATTTTTTTGCAACTTGCCTCGGATGTCTTCAACAGCCATGGCCAGAATATAATTTTCCCCAAATAGATTTTATAATATTTATAAACTTCAATATCTATGTAAGCCCTGCTGCTAATTTGGTTTATGTGGAAAGAGTACTTTCGGAGAAATAACGAATATGGTTGTGCTTGTTTTTCCTTCTTGTCAAAATGGCTGACAGGCAACATAGTAATACGACCAAGGTCTTCTTGATTATAGAACCCAAAATACTCTAACAGCAAATTTTTTAAACTGGGAGAGTGGCTCTACCATCTGTATGAATTTCATTTGAATTGGTTCACATGTACTCGAGAACCAGACTCGTTTATTTTAACTATTTGAGAGTGAATTTTTCGGTCAAAACATAGACCTCAGGCCGACGTGATCAAGTGCGGTTTCCATGGCAACGACGCACCTGCCGATCCAAATATGGCTGTTTTTGTTCATCCCTCCAGGTAACCTACCTCCACACAAAAAATAAAGGGGGGTTAAAAATTTTCATTTCCAACTTTGCTTCACTTTCCTGGAGAAATGCTCTTAAGAGTTCTCCGCGATAAATGGAGTCCAATATTATCCTCAAAGAGTCTCCAGAAATGTTTTCATCTTTGAGTTCGATGACTTCTTGGTTGGATTACTTCATCCCACCAGTAAACATGGCGAAGAAATAATCGCTTTCCGCAGCGAGAACATTACGGTGAACTGGAAACACGTCTTCACCCACTTTCAATCGCACGTCAATAAATTCTTCTTGTTCTCTGAACTTCGCAAACTTGGACAAAAGACGAGCAGCCATCTTGGATGGCTTGTAAACTGAGCTTGCCGCAGGCTGATGAAGACAGCGCCCCAAAATTTGTTTGGTCGTGCTTGACTGCTTGATAACTCATTCACACGACGCATGTTTTATTTTTGGCGTTGGTTAACAAGAAGAGCGGGGTGGGAAAGAAAGAAGTTCAAGCAACCCGTCTGGTGCAACGTTTCCCATGAAAGCGTTTACTTTGCAAATATCTCCGAACTTTAAGGCCAAGGCATGCAGACTTTTCTCACTAAGCACTGTCTTATTGTGACGATCGGCTGTTCTTAAAATTTTCAGTTTTCTCTCTCTGTAATTTACATAGGGAGAAAGCTGTAATGTTGAGTTTTTCCTCGGTCAGGTTGTTAAGGCCAAGTAAGACGGGCAAAATTTTCTTTCAACTTGTCGCGCAACAATGTTCCATTGCAGGTTGCAATTGTTTGTTGCCCGTATTACCACCTCCGCGCGCAATAAATTTTTTCATGTTCAACGTAAAAACGTAGACGCTTTTTCTACTTTTTGCAACAGGAAAATTTATTCAGCACCCCTTCCCAGTTCACCCCACCCCAAAAACCACATGTTTGGAGGAAAAATTGAAACTATTAAAAATATGATAGCAGAACATAACGATAGTCTCTTCAGTGACCTGACGGGCAAATTACAGACAGGGCTGTCTTACCACCCCCAGTATAACTCTGAAACTATCCATGCAATAACAATTGACAGGTATTCTAAAGAATGTTACAAAGCTGATTGGGCGTCTTGCCCTCCCTCACATGCTCACATTCATAATGTGACGCCACGTCCTTGTTAAGGTGACACTTCAAGATGGAGGATACTTTCTGTGGCAGACTGGTAAGTAACAAAATAAAGCTCTGGTTAGCCTACATAGGACAGTTTGGTTAGTCCAAATAGCACGCCGGTTAGCCTAAATATCTCTTCAGTTAGCCTTATTTAGCTTAGGTAGCTTGCGGTTAACCTAAATTTGAGGTTTGGATATCTAACCAAAAATCTGGCAGGCAGTCGTTGGTACCAGTGGCAAGGTTCACGCTAGGGAATCTGACGACGCGGGTTAGACTCTTCTTGGGGTCATCTCTTTTTCTAACTTAAAATGTGATTTATAGTATCCGCCATGTTGAAATGGGCGTAAAAAAATTGCGCGGGGAGGGAGGGGTGAGGGGGAGGAGGATACTCCAGTCACTCATATGGTCTAAAGGGGACTCATATTTAACGTCAGCAGAAAAGGTGTTGCTTATTAGATGACACTAGAGGTGAGCGTCTTACTGTAAACGTCAACTTTAGTAAGCAATTATTTACCAAAGAGGAGGTGAATAGTGATGAAAATTTACCGAGCCGTGAAGCAGCAATATACCGACAAATGGTGGGAAATTTTAAAGCTAGCGCGCCCCGTGGTAAGGGATTTCTTATTGCAGAAAGATTTTTCTCCCTTTCTTGCGGACAAATAAAACTTCTGGAGGCACTTGTTTAGTTGCCACGTGTCTTTTCTTTGACTGCACTATGAAATTTCTTCTGTTTTTGAAACCATGCTGCAATAAACATTAGATGTTTCATTGTTTACATTGTAATTATAGTGCTCGACAGTTTTCGTAAACAATACATTGTATTTTTATTTTTCGCCTTAGAATATAAGGCTTGAAAGATTAAATAACTTACCATGTAATGCCGTCAAACCAAACTTTGTTGCCATTTTTGTAATTTTTGTAACAGCCGCCTCGTTTATCGAAATAATTTCCTCTAAAAGTGACTGTAGCGAAATAGGAAGCCATCTTGTTTCTCTTCGGCTGCTTGGAAGTGAATAGTACTTAGCTAATCACCTCCGAGCCAGCCAATCAGCGCGCGCGGAAAAGCACTAGCCACTTGAGTAGTATATACTAAAATGTTATAAATTCCAGTAATTTGCACATTTACGTAAATTTTTTACATCATCGAATTTGTTCGGACAGTAAAATGTCCTGGTTGTGGTTTTGTTCCAGCCGAAACAGTTTTCAGGCATTGATTTTACATCCTACGTTTTGTTATTTAAGTAAAGAACTCATTACGGAAAGACAAAGTAACCTACATCAAAATAGGACGTGCCACCCTCCAATCCTTTGAAACTCACGATGGGGGCGCGGTCAGGGAAAAAATTCGGCTCCTTTGTTATAAGAATGATCCGCGCATCGAATTAATCTACCCATGAAGAAGTCAAGCAATAGCATTAACTTGGGTCAGTTTATTTTCAACGTTCTTACGAAACAAATTAGCTTCTGAAACTGGATTAAATGAGATAACAAAGTAACGCAATATTTACAATGCTCTGCTAAACTACATGTATAAGCAGTGTCCATGGAATGAAATACAGTCTTCCTTTGAAAGAGCCCGGTTGATTAAAGCAGGACTGTTTAATTTCAAACTGATCCCGTTATGCCGTTCTAACGGACTTAATCTGACCAATCTCAAACTTAACTGTGACCTTTTAAAGCGAAAAACACTTCAGTTAAAATCAAAGAAACCAAGTCTATAGTTTATACTTTAATGCCAGCTTGTAACACTCAGGTTGGCTTTTAAAACAACCGGTCTCTGTGTTTGACAAGAAAATAAAACCTTTAAATTTTTCATGCCTTGCTCTGCTATATTGTAATACAGTGAATAAGGCGTTATTACACTAGGCAATTTGTCTTGCATCCAGTTGTCTCGCAATCAAGTTATACATGCTTGCTAGTGTTACAACGCCTTTAAATACTTAATGATGAAATACTCAGTTTATTCTGCTGACTAGCAGATCTCAACCTGATAACCGTTTTTAGTTTTCAACAGCGTTCTCCAATAAGGGTTATCAAAACTCAGAGAGTAAGAAAGTTAACGTTAGTCAATCAACCCATTTACAAATAATTTTGGTTTTGTAAAACTCTCATGCAACATACAAGGACATGCTGACACCTGTTTTTCGTAATGCAATTTAGAGTATCTACTGAATAAACTTTTCTCAACCGAAAACTAAGTCCCCTTTGTCCCTTTTTTCGCCTCTCCCTTTACGGAGGCTTTTTCTTCATTAGTTGCCTTGTTTTCCAAGCTTTCTTTCTTTACTGGCATATAACACAAGACAGCATTACCTATTTCTCTAATTCTTTTACTTTCCCACTCGTGTAATGAAATGTGATACACCTCCCCCGGTGGGATTCTAATACCACTGTCAACTGGAAATTTGTTGATAATGAAATAAACCTTTCCCTCCACTTCCACTGCCCCGAGCTCGTTTGGGGGAATGTGAGTTTGGTCAACAACAAACCACTTGTTGGTTTCCTCACTGTAAACTTCTACTGGTGCAGGTTTCCCAGATGGATATTTAACATTACTCTCTATCCAATAAGAAATCTTCCCACCAGCGACATAAAGTTTGTTGTTATCCACAAAGAGAGTGGATCCAAAATGAGGGGAGGAGGTTGATGCCTTTTGTTTCCATTCATTCTTTTCTGGATCAAAACAATGAAACACAGCTGTTTGGGCTGTCAACCCCCGACCTTCCTTTCTGTAACACCCATGAAGTACATATATTTTAGATTTCATAACGACTGCTGCTACATTACATAACTTATCTCGGTTGTTACTTTTCTCCAAAAAAGGTAATTTTGAACCACTTTGCCATTGGTTCTGAGCCAAACTGTACCTCTGGGGTGGATCAGTGTCACTGATTGCATATAAATATTCATTAACATCACACAGACAGTTTATCATTTGGCCATAGCCCAATGATGAGCTCTGAAAACGTGGGAGTGTCTCCCACACGTTATTAACAACATGGTAACGGTAAATGACACCGGATTCGCCGTACAAGTCGGCAGCTACATACAAGTAATTTCCAACATACTCTGTACAAAGAAATTTGAAAGTTTCCCTGCATGGTAGGAGTTCCTGTAAACTCAAGCGTACGCTTGCCCTGAACGACGGTGGGAGTTCCTGAGAAACTAAGGTTAAGCTTGCCATGGACGGTAGGGGTTTCCACGTTTTTCTTTCAAAGTCAAAATACCTCGTCTGAGTAGCAGCTGACTTGTCACCTTCTTTCAGGAAAATAGCAACAAGAACCTGAAATAAGAAAGCACTGAAAATGAGACAAGATAATTACACGGAAGTAGCTCACTAAAAACGACAAGAATACCGGCAAAGGATCAGTTATGAAAGTCTTACGAATATGAAACAAACTAGAACCAAAGAAGGATACTACACTGGCAGACAGTGATCCACTTAAGTCTAATCACAGGTAACCGAAGGGGAACATGAGAGTTTGAGCTCAAAACTGCTCAAATTCGATCGAAAATTAACAAAACAATTTCCTATAATGATTGTAAGCCTGACAAAGCTTGTTGGGTGTATATTACATATGTTTTTCTCTGTGCTTTTGACAATTGTCGTTCTTTGAAATTTTGTTCCAAGCGGTTGGTCAAAGTCATCGACCTAACTTACGGTTAGCAGTAGTACTTAGAAAATTAAGTAGAAAATTTTTCATTATTTTTTCCATAGAAAATCTTTAATTTACTATAAACGATTTGATTGCATTTTGCTCGGTAAAGAACAGACTGAAGTTCAAGGCTCTGATTGTATGAGCTTATGCACGCTTGACTTCGCGGATTTATAATATATTTTTTACCGATTGTATGTATTCGGTGTGACTTGAGAATGAGCAAAAGTTTGCGGCAGGATAAAACGGTCGGCAGTACTTCAGATGTCCGGTTTTCCGTTTTCTAAGATCCTTTACGGGCATTTGAAAGGCATATTTGTGTACGTTAGATAAAACCTTTGATCAGTCCAGATTCTTTAATTGAATTTTTAAGCCGGCATAAAATTACTTTAGGAAATAGATCCTTATCCCCTGGATTTGCTAGCTTTTGTTGCTTTTTGAGTTGTGACGAATGTGAAACATGATCCTATGGCTATAGCAGAATGCATCACACAAGGCTTACGTTAAATCTCTGATTCTTACCCGGCTCATTGAGCGTGGCTTTGTTTTCTCTACGGCAAACTTTGAGTCGAGGGAAGGAATCTGGGAATGCAGTAGTGCCTGCGAAACAAGTGCTTGAATCTCGGGCACTTCTTGCATCTCCTCTGCACTTAGCTCTCTTATTACTTCCTTGATGTCCACGAGCCCCAGGCGAATCGCTCCGATAACTTTGGCCGCCACTGCCATCCTCTCTTCCTTCTTGTATTTGATCCACTGCATCACTGATTTGAAGACGAAGCTCTCTGAAGGAGCACTGAGGTCATCTCGACTGATAAGGTTCGACAACTGATCTGCGTCAATGTACGACAAGAATTCTTCAGTTTCACAGATGTCCTTGTACATCGAGGCCAGAAATGTTTTCATCTTTGAGTTCGATGACTTCCTGGTTCGATTCCTTCATCCCGTCAGTAAACATGGCGTAGAAATAATCGCTTTCTGCAGCGAGAACATTACGGTGAGCTGGAAACACGTCTTCACCCACTTTCAATCGCACGTCAATGAATTGTTCTTGTTCTCTGAACTTCGCAAACTTGGACAAAAGACGAGCAGCCATCTTGGATGGCTTGTAAGGCTTTCCACAGGCTGACGGAGGCAGCGCCTAAAAATTTGTTTGCGTGATCGCGTGTCTCGGTAACCAAGCACCATCAGGTGATATTTTTGACGTTCGGTGAGAAGCAGGGGGGAGGGGAGGGTAGCTGATCGTTTTTTTTTTATTTTTTTTTATTTTTTTATACAACTAATTTTAACAATATTGTGAAGCGCAACTGAATATATCCTTATAGAGGTTTTCGCTATATAAATTATTATTATTATTATTATTATTATTATTATTATTATCATTATCATTATCATTATCATTATCATTATCATTATCATTATCATTATCATTATCATTATCATTGTTATTATCATTATCATTATCATTATCATTATCATTATCATTATCATTATCATTATAATGTTCCTGAAAAGTCATGTCCTTACCTTTCTCATGATAATCATAAAATCGCTTGTAAAATGTGCATTTTACATGGGAAACCCCTAATTTTTTCACAAAGCAAACTTCTGGCGCCAATGTTATCTGTGTTTAAAGAGCAGCAATGTTGCCTTAACTGCCACCGAGAAATGGCGTATTGAAATTTCCAAAAGGTAAGGAAATGACGAAAATTGGGGAATCTAGGAAGAAAAATTGCTAGAACTTTGCAAATTTGCCTAACAGATGATAAAGTCATTCCCCACAGCTTCATTTGTATTCCCCACGTTATCATCCATGTTTCAGAAAAGCGACCTTTTGACGAAAAAAAAATCTAGTGCAAGTATAATGTCTACTACAGGTTTCAAAGTCAACCTCAAGACGGAATTGCCATTTTTGAGTTAAATGTCTCTAGAAGGGCTAAAAATAGATGATAATGCCTGGTCTTTTGTGACATAATAGCTATGAATGTATGCTACATTTCGTGAGGGTATCATGTAAATGGCACGAGTATTATAGGAGTAATGAAAGTTTTAAGACGAAATGTTCAATAGGTAAGGAAATGACAATTTCTAGAATATCGTTTTCTTCTTCAAAATGAACCGCAGATTGGGTGATAAACAAGTCCCGCTTGTTTTCTAGAAAGGTCAGGACGAATTAAAGTGCCAGCTAAGAAACAAGCACTTTCGAACGTTTTACAAATTTTTGACAATTGTTTTTAAAGGTAAGGAAATGACAATTTTAGTCTAAATTCAAGGAACTTTACATTCGTGTATCTTTTTTGTATTAAGCACTCAACTACTCGGACCTACCTATAAATGTAAGACTTGTTCTTGCCTATTATTCCACTACATTCGTTGACACATAAGACTCAATTGCCATTAGTGCAATCCTCTCGCATTGCAAAGCACTATAGGTGTTCAATTTTCAACCAAAAATAACTCACAAGTACAAATCCCTCCACCGTGCTGGATTTGAATCATATAAATTCACCATAGCAGGTGCTGAAGGCCAGACATACACAACTAAAGGCCATGCAAAGAAATCGAGCATTTGTCACAAACGAATGGCTTCACAACGAGGGAAAGGTAACTGTGTTTTCTGTAAAAATTGTAAGGAAATGACAATTACTGTGTTGGTTGATATGTTTGCCCTCTGAAGGAGAACTTTGAGTTAACATCCATAATAAGTATTCACGGAAGGAGACGCAAGCTTTGCCTCAATGTCGTGGCTTCTTTTTCATTTCTGATCTTTTTACAAAAGAAATTGGTCTCAATTTAGGTAAGGAAATGACAGTTTTCAGAATATCACGGGCAGGAAGATTTTACTTTTTGTGAAAAGTCCTGTTTTTTTATGTTTACTGGAATGATGTAAACGTAATTACTATGCTCCTCTGAAAAAAAAATCCTTCCAAGCAATTGCGGAGCTAGAATTTTGTAAAAATTGTGGAAATTCGGTTACCATGGCAACGTCAAATGTCAAGGTCATTCACCGACCATACTAATTTGTTCCCAGGCAAGTTGTAAAAATAGTTACTGGGTTTGGTGGTGTTTGCTTGCATATTAAAAGTTAAAAAGGTTATAAAGGTTCAAAGTTAAAGCGGGCAGAATACCCCTCCCCCCCTCGGTCTAGAAAGGGTTAACAGGTGCCTAGAATAGAAACCAGAGTAGGATGCCAGTTTTGAGTACTGGGGCTCGCCTCTATGTGTTTTAACAAAAATGCCTTTTAATGAGAACAATGGTGTACACATAACACAAACATAAAAAAATGCCTTTGACCTAAAGATGGAGACATGAAATCGAAATGAAACTGACATCTATTCAACGGGTAAGAATACATTTGCAGGAAAAAAAGCTTTTTAATATCACAAAGTTCAAACTTCACAGAAATGATCAAACTTAAGTTGGCTCATTTTTGACCAAAAACCCTGATCCTACCCCTTGGAAAAAAGTCAATTTTTGGACTCAATACGAATATTCCTTTTGGACGCAAGAGAAATATTCTTTTAAAAGCTTCCAATGGAATCAGTGTGTCCGAAAACGTCCCCTGGGAATGTTTTAGGCCTCCCAAGGGACCAGCGACAAAAACGTAGTCCATTCTCCGTCAGTTTGCTATCGTCTTGCTCGTCTTGGTCTTCGATTGGATTCTTACATTCCTTGACCTACTTCGAAAAGCTCTCCAAGGAACGGAAGTAGAGCCTGATGGTGGTTCCTTTGAGGGTTTTTTTTTCTTAGTTTTGGTCTGGCTCATTTGTCCCGAATGTCAAAGGATTTGTCCTGCGCTAGACAATCCAAACCTGTTCCATGTGAGTCCAACTCTTGGAGTACAATTTGGACGTGCCTCGTGTTGTTAAGTGCTTGTGTGACAGGTGTGTCCCCACCTGCAAAATTACGCTGGAACCTATATAATTCGAACTGGCCAAGGGATTTCTCTCGAAGACTGTGGTGCATTTCAGCTTGTTGGTAATAACTAGTCCTCCCATTTAGCGTCGCTTTTTCGGCTTGTTACTACTTCTTCAACGCCCTCAGAATCTGAGCTGAATGTTGGCATGTCGTCTACGTCTTTTTGACCCTTTTCGAAAAACGCTTCCTGAGCAGGGTCGTCTTCGGAACTCTTTGACTCAGATTCCTAATTCTCAGAACAGTCGGTAGATTCTGTTTCCGTACCAAAATTGCTGTCTTTGTCGCTCTTTTTCTTTCTTTTCTTTGGTGAGCGCAGTGACATCAGTTTGCAACCTCTCTGCCTTTCTCTTTTTACCAAATTTATTATTATCAGTTTCAGTAAAACAAAACCCTTCCCTGAGAACTGGGGTATAGAAACTTATGTATCCAATCTTGCAAGGTTTTCAACTGCCCGAGTGTTCGGTTCCAACTGCGAAAGTGCCAATATGCAATGCCCCCAGTAGCGTGCTTGCATTACGTTTTATTGGCTCATCTTGGCTTTACTAAATTATTTCATTCTTTTGGAGGACAAGTAAGATTGCCAAGTAGGAGGTAAGTAAGATTCACCTCAGTAAGATTGCCAAGATTGCCTCAGATTGCTCAAGATTGCCTCAGTAAGATTGCCAAGTAAGATTCACCTCAGATTGCCCTTTATAACTGTTACAATTATTTGAATGCGCGGAAAAAGCCATTTAACTATCATATTCGTATACCGGAGTAGTTTTAACTTTAATTTGTTGATTTCATTTAAGCACAGCTTTGAAATTATTATTTAGTTGTATTGTGTAAAATATAATCACATCCAATGTATTTTACTATTAGTCTATATTTATTGCCAGGACCTATAATGATATCACTTCTTAGTTTTGCCAAAAAATGAACGAAAAAAACGTATTGTAAATAAAGGGATCTAACTGGATGAAGGCTGATCAATCGTTGATTTGAGACGGGCCATAATTTTAACAAAAAGCACTGAATGAACACAATTTTAGTCATAAATTACTGCAAACAGGTAAGTCGTCGAAAGTAGTGTCTTTGTTAATGATTCCCCATAAAGAAGAGAAAATGTTCCTGTAAGAAAATGACAATGTAAGGAAAATGCAATTTGTGGTAGGGACATTACATTGTCATTTCCTTACTTGTAAGGAAATGACAAAATTGAGGTAAGGAAATGACACTTTTTTGTAAGGAAATGACATTGTCATTTCCTTACTGTAAGGAAATGACAATTTTTTGGTAAGGAAATGACATTGTCATTTTCTTACTGTAAGGAAATGACACTTTTTTTGTAAGGAAATGACAAAAAGTAAGGAAATGACAGTAAGGAAATGACGGAGGAACATCATCATTATCATTATCATTATCATTATCATTATCATTATCATTATCATTATCATTATCATTATCATTATTATTATTATTATTATTATTATTATTATCCATGGCCGGATTTTTGAAAAGGTGGCCAATGGTTTACATGTAGCCATGATGCACTGTCACAGAACAACTATATAAGTTTTGGTTATCATGGAAGGAAATGTACTGCCAAATTTTCTTTGAGAAACTGACTCTTTCTGATACCACTGTGTGATTAATGTCAGAGGCACCAATCACATAAAAGAATTTTCTTCAGACCTGCATGCCTGGTGATGGCGATGGGTGCTTTTCATTGGTGCACGGGTCGTCCGCGTGTCTGTATCTATTTGGTACTGGTAGACATCTTTTACTCGTCAAAATGGAAGTGATGATTTCCAGTGTACATAGTGGACGAATGGTTAGGGTCGTCTGTCAAGAATTATAAAAGGTCTGTAATTTGCAATTTGCAGTCTTTCTTTTTCTTTTCTTCGTTTAGCTGTATTTTCAGACACTCCTAGGTAACTTTTCTTTGCATAAGAACAAGATAAAAGAGTGTTTTACTTGCTGATTTTCGTGATTCGGCAAAATGAAATTGTGATATCTGTGATTCGTGATTCGTTGTTTTTTCGGCCCGTGAACCGTGCCAGGGGACACCACCCCCCCCCCCCCCCCCGTACGACCCTCTTTGCAAATCTCTCCGAACTTTAAGGTCAGCGTATGCACACTTCCCTCTCCTTTAGAAACACTTTTTGCGTTACACCAAGATTTAACATCACGCAAGGAAAATCATGTTTTGTAACGATGTGAAATTTATTGTGGCGTATGTGCACTGAACAGTTTGGTATTGAGTCTCCGTTTGCCTCAAGGGCTGGTTAAGTTTTTCCCAGGATAAAATAAAAGTCTAGATTATTTCATTGTGAATTTGTTCGTGAGTAATTCATTCCAAGCCAGATCTCCACATTAATCGAGGCTTGCCATTAATCAGGGGCTGACCCAACGAGATAAACAAGTACTTAAAATGCTGTCTCCTCAGGTGTTCCTTGATCGATTTATGCGCTTCTAAAGTCACGGTTGTATCAGCTAAAACCGGATTGAGCTGTTCGGGAGCTTTAGCTGAAAGTTAAAGTTGCAGAAAGTTTCAGGGAATAGAAATTTTATTTCTAGAATCCCAGGTTTTCCTAGCTGTTTTTTGTTTTATGAAAATGCTAGCTGACCCTTTTTCACATTTTAACGAAATATTCGCGCCATTCGAAAACAAAATGAATTAGTTTTCCAGTGCGGGTTACGATATTATAAACATGGATTTTGCCGACGAAAACTGCCTATCATATCAGAGCGATTTAATTCAAATTTCCGAGCCGATTAAGGCCCTCTCAACAGATATCCACCAAAATGAACCGTTGATTTTTATTTATTTATTTATTTAATTTATTTATTTATTCACCACGACATACAAACATAGAAAGTTCATTTTCAACAAATGCTTACAGCTTGGTAAACTTCCAGCTGCATGGAAAGTGGCAAATGTTATCCCGATCCACAAAAATGGCTCTCCTGGTGAAGTATCCAACTACAGACCCATCTCTTTATTACCTCTTGTTTCAAAGGTCTTGGAACGTTGTGTATACAATCATCTTATTAAGCACATTTCTAGCCAGCTTCACAATCTACAGTATGGTTTCCTTAAGGGAAAATCAACCACATCGCAGCTTCTTCAAGTCTTGAATGAAATTGGTGAGCTGCTTGATAAACGAGTGCTAGTTGATACCATCTATTTAGACTTTGCGAAAGCTTTTGACAGAGTTGACCACCAGCTTCTCCTGAAAAAGCTACGACTATTTGGCATCAACGGCAGTCTCCTCTGCTGGTTCTCCGATTATTTACATTTTAGATTTCAGAAAGTAACTGTTCTCGGTAAAACATCAAACATTCTCCCTGTTCCCTCTGGAGTACCTCAAGGGTCCATCCTAGGGCCATTATTGTTTCTAATATATGTCAACGATCTGGCCATAGCCACTGTCAATAGTTCCGTAGCACTATTCGCGGATGACACCAAGTGCTACCGTCCCATCACGAACACTGATGATGGACGACTACTCCAGGAAGACCTCGATCGAATCACTTTATGGTGTCATGATTGGAGGATGGATCTCAACCAGTCTAAATGTACAGTGATGTCTACAACGAGAAATGTCAATCTAGTGGAAACACCTTACTTACTTCAAAATACACCAGTCAAACGTACTGATGCTCAAAAGGATCTTGGGATATTAGTATGTAAGGACTTGAAATGGAACAGTCAAGTACTAGCGGCTGCCTCTAACGCTAATAGGATGCTGGGTTTTATTCGTAGGTCGACACTTGAGGTCAAAAATCAATCTGCTCGCAAAGCACTGTATACAGCCTTAGTGATGAGCAACCTCTCGTACAGTTCACAAGTATGGGCCCCGCAGTCAGTCAA
The DNA here is from genome assembly GCF_977016875.1 of Pavona decussata. Classification (NCBI taxonomy): domain Eukaryota; kingdom Metazoa; phylum Cnidaria; class Anthozoa; order Scleractinia; family Agariciidae; genus Pavona; species Pavona decussata. The sequence goes on from NW_028145546.1 coordinate 1,158,955, forward strand.
ACTGATCGAAATTATCGAGAGAATACAACGACGTGCAACTAAATATATACTCTCACTACCCTACAGGACTGGTATCTCGTATAAAAACAGACTAACACTCACAGGCCTTATCCCTCTGTGCTACTGGCATGAATACTTGGATCTAGGCTACACTTATAAATATATTGTTAATAGTTCTGACACCAATTTTAAGATATTTCAACCTATTAGAGTTACCAGGCGTTCTGCTCCAACTAAGAGTATATTACTAGATATACCTAAAGCTAAGACTGTCACGTTCCAGAACAGTTTTTACTCAAGAGCCTCAAGAGCATTTAACACACTTCCAGACTTCTTGAGGGACAATACAAAATCTATAGATGTATTTAAAACTAATTTGAGGGCATACTACCTAGATTTGACTTTAAATGTGTACGATCCCGCAGTACCTCAAACGTTCAAAAGTGTCTGCATAAAATGTCATCAAAGCAGATCGTTACCTGTATTATTAGTTAAAATGTGTTGTTAATTATTTGTCAATACTTAATTATTATGATGTGATTTTATTTATACAAGGGGTCTCGTTATTGGAACATATCGTTCTGTGAGTTCTCTCCTGTCAGAGGTTTTTCATGTTGTTTTTTTTCTCCTCTGGCGAAGTTTATAAATAAAAAATAAAAAATAAAAGTTACAATGAATAATAGACTAGGATTGTACATAAGTTTAGAGTAAATAATAATAGTAAAAGAAGAAGTAAGAAGTGAGTATTCTATAGCTCATCCTAAAGTGTCTAAAGTTAATCGAAGCGAAGAGCAGCCGGTGTGAAGCGAAAGCAAAATTGCTGAGATGCGAAGATAGGTTAGTCGGGTTAATTAATGCAGACAAAGGAATTATCAGTCTCAATTCTCTAGTTGAGTTTATTGAAAACGTTGTTACAAAACATGTTGAACTCGATTTAGTGGAAAACAAACTAATATTTACTACAAACAGGCAATTTTTATAGATGCCGACGCTTAGCTAACGTACGTACACATCACTCATTGAATGCAATCTTACCGCAATGATTAAAGAGTAAATGGGGTCCAATCAACGAATCAGCGATTTACAGCCAATTTAAATTCTGGTTTATAACATTTCTGGGAACTAAATGGGTTTTTAAACTTAAAAGTTCAGTTATAAATGTCCTCTATTTTACCTTAATGTTAATTAATCCTCATGGTCTTTAACTAATCTCATCCCTTTATGACAAGAAACCGAAAAAAATAAAACCCTAGCTGTTTAGCATCAGCCTTGCAGGGCTACTAAACATGGACTTTACACTTAAACTGGACATAATTAAGATTCTAAGCCATATGTACAGCCTTTAACGATACATTGGAGATTCAGGACTCACTGAGGTGAAATCCAGGGCCTATCAGTTGCAAAGGTCGTTTTTTAAATCTTACTGGCACCTTCTAGTATACTCAAATTTTGAGAATGCTTAGGTATAATTCTACTTGACACTTTACCAAAATTCTGTCCCTTTTTTAGCCTCACCCTATACAGAGGCTTTTTTCTCCTTAGTTGCCTTGTTTTCCAAGCTTTCTTTCTTTACTGGCATATAACACAAGGCAGCATTAGCTATTACACTAATTTTACTTTCCCACTCGTGTAATGAAATGTGATACACCTCCCCCGGTGGGATTCTAATACCACTGTCAAATGGAAATTTGTTGAAAATGAAATAAACCTTTCCCTCCACTTCCACTGCCCCGAGGTTATTTGGGGGAATGTGCGTTTGGTCAACAACAGCCCAGTTGTCGTTTTCCTCATTGTAAACTTCTACGGGTGCAGGGTCACCATGGGGGAAAGAAACTCTCCCCCCAGCCACATAAAGTTTACTGTTATCCACAAACAGACTGGATCCAAAGTGAGGGGAGGAGGTTGATGCCTTTTGTTTCCATTCATTCTTTTGGGGATCAAAACAATGAAACACAGCCGATTTATATTCCGTCGGCACATCCCCTTCCACCACTCTATGATACCCATGAAGTACATAGATTTTAGATTTCATAACTACTGCCGCTACATTACTTAACCGATCCCCACTTTTGTTCTTCAAGAAAGGTAATGTAGAGCCACTTTGCCATTTGTTCTTAGTCGAACTGTACCTCTGGGGCGGATTAGAGTCACTGATTGCATAAACGTATTCATTGACAGAACACAAACAGTTTATTCCCTGGTCGTAACTCTTGGAACTCTCAAATAGTGGGAGTGTGTCCCACACATTATTGACTATATGGTAACGATAAATGACACCGGGAGAATAAGGTGTTTTTGTAGCTACGTACAAGTAATTCCCGGCGTACTCTGCACAAAGGAAACTTAGCCCATCAGTTATTTCTAAGCTTGCCATGGATGGAAGGGGCTGCCAAGTCTTTGTTTCAAAATCCAATTGCCTCATCTGGGTAACATACCGGTATCCGCCATGCCGCGCACCATAATTATAACTTCTATCCCACACTTGCTTAGGCAAAACGGCAGCAAGAATCTGAAATAAAAAGCACAGATATGACAAGCGGATTAAAAAGAAAAGTAATGAATACGAAACTAAGGGTGCGTTCGATTGACCCTATTCCGGAACAGGAATACATACAATGACTGCTATAAATCCTTCATGAGAGATTTTGGAGTTGCTGGAGTAAATCGCTGTTACATTATCGTGCGTCAGCTTAAGTTTGCAGAGATGTCTTACCAAATTTACTTAAAAAGAGAAATCTAACAACTATTCCGCTTATTCTTATTTCCGGAATACGGTCAATCGAACGCAACCTAAGACAGTATTGATGCACCACACTTTACAGATGGTGTCCACAAAGCTTGTGAATACGTAACAATCCTGTAATTTCTATCAGCTAGCGAATCCCTTTTTTTTGCGTCACTGGTTTGTTTACTACTTATTTAACTTTTATTTTAGCCAATTCAGTTGTAAACACCAAATGTATTTGTATTTGGTTAAGTATAAACATACCTACCCGCCTCGATTAGCTTCAGCTATTTGCGGGTAGGTATATAAACGCCTTGTAACTGTCTATTTTTAATAAAGTGTTGTTGTTTGTTTGTTTTGAACCAGAACCATCACCCGTAACTGTGTGCTGATAATGAGCAATGAACGCTTGAACAGTTTTATACACCAGCGAAGAATTTACATTTTTTTTTAGTAATGGTGCAAAGTTATTATATTTACTTAATTGTCAAACTACATGTACATTTGCTCTCACCAAAAACTATCATTAGCAACCAATTATCATTCAAATGTATGTGACTGGTTAAATACAACAAAACAGCGAGAATAAATCCAGAGTAAAGTTGGCGGTGTAATCACTGCAACCGCTCTGACAAACATAGCTCGGATACTGCTAAATAAACAACGCATATGAATGCTATACGACTATAAGGCGTCATGCATTTCAAATCTCTATTCTTACCGGGCGCATTAAACGTGGCTTGGCTTTCTCTACTGCAAACGTTGAGCTGTTGGAAGGTATATGGCTGTGTAATAGAGCTTGAGAAACAAGTGCTTGAATTTCTGGTACTCTTTGCATCTCCTCAGTGCTCAGTTCTTCAAGTAATTCCTTGATGTCCACCAGCCCCAGGCGAACCGCTCCGATGACTTTGGCCGCTACTGCCATCCTCTCTTCCTTCTTGTATTTGATCCACTGCATCACTGATTTGAAGACGAAGCTCTCTGTAGGAGCACTGAGGTCATCTCGACTGAGAAGGTTCGACAACTGATCTGCGTCAATGTACGACAAGAATTCTTCAGTTTCACAGATGTCCTTGTACATCGAGGCCATCTTGCGTTCCGTAGCTTCTTGTAGGTTTTTCAGACCGAGTACATCAGCAAATGTAGACAGCTGACGAAACGTCTGCACATCAAGTCGACGTTGAACAAGTTCCTTGTCCAATACATCACAACACTGGTGAACAATGCTTGAGACTTGAAGGTGGTTAGCGGTAGTGAGAATTTCAAACACGTCTTTCGTTTCAGTCATTAAGAGTTCCCCGCGATAAATGGAGTCCAATATTATCCTCAAAGCGTCTCCAGAAATGTTTTCATCTTTGAGTTCGATGACTTCCTGGTTCGATTCCTTCATTCCACCAGTAAACATGGCGTAGAAATAATCACTTTCCGCGGCGAGAACATTACGGTGAGCTGGAAACACGTCTTCACCCACTTTCAATCGCACGTCAATGAATTCTTCTTGTTCTCTGAACCTCGCCATCTTGGACAAAAGACGAGCAGCCATCTTGAATGGTTTGTAAAGCTTGGAGACAGCGCCCAAATATTTGTTTGCTTGATCGCGTGTCTCGGTAATCACGCATCATCAGGTCATATTTTTGAGATTCGGTGAGAAGCAGGGGGGAGGGGATGGCAGCTGATCGCTTTTTTTTCTTTTTCTCTTTTTTTAGCATTATACATCAATAATTATCTCTGGTCGGATTTTTGAAAAGGTGGCGAATGAAAACTTGAGCACTGCAAGCGTCGCAGCCGGGACCTCTCTCTGCCTAGGCGCCACCAATGGTTTACATGCCGCCATTATGCACTGTCACCGAACAACAATATAAGCTTTGGTTATCATGGAAGGAAATGTACTGCCACATTTTCTTGGAGAAACTGACTCTCTCTGATACCACTGTGTGATTAATGTCAGAGGCACCAATCACATAAAAGAATTCTTCGGCCATGCATGCCTGGTGACGGCGATGGGTGCTTTTCATTGGTGCACGTATCGACCGCGTGTCTGTATCTATTTGGTACTGGTAAACATGTTTTCCTCATCAAAATGGAAGCGATGATTTCCAGTGTACATTGTGGACGAATGGTTAGAGTCGTCTGTCAAGAATTATAAAAGGTCTGTGATTCGCTATTTGCAGTCTTTCTTTTTCTTTTCTCTATTTTGCGGTATATACTTTCAGACACTCCTAGGCCACTTTTTTTTGCATAAGAACAAGATAAAAGAGTGTCTTTTTTGCTGGTTTTCGTGATGCGGGAAAATGAAATTTTTGTATTCGTGGTTAAGATTCGTTGTTTTTTAGACCCGGGAACCGTGCCAGAGACCCCCCTCCCCCTCCCCCCTGTACGACCCTCTTCGCAAATCTCTCGGAACTTAAAGGTCAACGTATGCAGACTTTCCTTTCCTTTAGAAAAACGTTTTGCGTGACACCAAGATTTAACATCACGCAAAGAAAATGATGTTTTGTAACGATGTGAAATTTATTGTGGGGTATGCGCACTGAACAGTTTGGTATTGAGTCTCCGTTTGCCTCCGAGGGCTGGTTAAGTTCTTCCCAGGATAAAATAAAAGTCTAGATTATTTTATTGTGAATCTGTTCGTGAGTAATTCATTCCAAGCCAGATCTTCACATTAATCGAGGCTCGCCATTTAATCAGGGGCTGGCCCAACGAGATAAACAAGTACTTATAATGCTGTCGCCTCAGGTGTTCCTTGATCGATTTATGCACTTTTCAAAAAGTCACAGTTGTATCAGCTAATACAGATTGAGCTGTTCGGGAGCTTAAGCTGAAAGTGAAAGTTGCAGAAAGTTTCAGGGAATAGAAATTTTATTTCTAGAATCCCAGGATTTTCTAGCTGTCGTTTGTTTTATGAAAATGCTAGCTGATCATTTTTCACATTTTAACGAAATATTCGCGCCATTAGAAAACAAAAGTGAATTAGTTTTCCAGTGCACGTTACGATATTATGAACATGCATTTTGCCGACGAAAACTGCCGATTTTATCAGTGCGACTAAATTCAAAATTCCGAGCCGATTAAGTCCCTCTGAAAAAATATCCACCGAAATGAACAGTTGAGTGCCCCCGAGTATTCTATAGTTCATCCTAGAAGTCAATCACAGTGGATAGAAGGGTATGAAGCGAAAGCAAAATTGCTGAGATACGCAGGTAGGTTAGTCGGGTTAAAAGGCCATTTGCGAGTTGCGTTTAACTACATTATGAAAGCGAGGCTAAGTGCAAAGTTTTAATTATTATAATTAGTTTTCTTTCATATGCAAACAAAATTAATTTTCATATTAAAAGCTTTGCACTTAGCCTCTGTTGGAAACGAGTAGGGACTGGAACTAGTCAAATTCGCACGTGATCATTAGGTGTCAGATTTTTCGGATAGATTCTTGTTTTGAGTGTGACTCTCGAAGGAACTCTGGAACATTATACTTCTAAATGTAGCGGAATTTATCTTGTACGTCGGAAATAGCGGAATTCTTTCTCAAGGAATGTTATCATGTAATCTTCGAGTTTATCAAGTATTAAAGAGTTTGGTCGAATACAACATTTTGGTGCCGAGACCCGGGATTGAAAGCAAGGAGAACAGAGCACGTGTTTTGTGACCTTCGCCATGTCGGATGTCAAAAAGAAAATTCTGGAGCGCTCAGGGTTCAGAGTTCACGTTCGTAGAGTTATGAACGATGTGAAGGAGTTAATCAACAACGGTGATGTGGAAAGCGTCCGACTGAAGCTGAAATCGCAAAAGATTAACCTGGAAAAACATCAGAAGGAAATTGCATCGCTTGATCAAGAAATCGCAGAATTATTACAAGCCGACGCAATCGAAAAGGAAATCCTGGAGCGCTGCGATTTTAATGCGTCGTTACAAGAAACGATCTTATTGATAACCTCATGTTTGTCGTCTCCTAAGCAGGAAGCGAATGATGTCGAAGAAACGGTGACATTGCCATCGGCGAGTCCGCAAGGATCTTTCCCTGCTCAAAATGGCGCGAAGGGCACAAACAAGGCAAAGCTACCGAAGCTCACGTTACCTAAGTTTACCGGGGATGCCACAAAATGGACAACATTTTGGGACAGCTTCTCATCTGCAATTCACACGAGTGAGGATCTGAATGAAGTCGACAAATTTCAGTATTTGAAATCATTATTGGAGGGCGCCGCAGCCGAAACCATTTCTGGTTTACCTCTCACAAGCTCAAATTACAACCATGCGGTCGATCTCCTAAACAAGCGGTTCGGAAGCAAACAAGTTATCATATCTAAACACATCGAGATGTTAATGCAGCTGCCAGAAGTGAGTGATACTGGTGATCTTAAACAATTGCGGCAATTGTTGGACAAAACAGAGTCGGCTGTTCGAAGTTTGCAAGGAATTGGAATTTCCATTGACACGTACGGAACATTCCTAACACCAGTGATCATGGCGAAAATTCCTCAAGAGTTGCGTTTGATTTTGAGTCGTGGTATGAGCGACGAGTGGGACCTCGACACATTAATAAAGTCGTTTGCAGAGGAGTTACAGATACGAGAAAGGTGTGCTCTGGGTCCAGTGACAGATCAGTCGAAAATGAGAGAAAAACGAGAGTTTGGATATGGATTACGGTTCGGTCAAAACAAGAGACCCCCCACGTCGTCGACACTTGTTTCATACAACGACAAGCCTCAACAACATAAGGAAATGTGGTGTACTTTCTGCAGTGGACCGCACCCTTCGGCGAGATGCGCTGTTGTTACGGAGCCAGAAGCGAAGAAAAGAATTCTCCGCCAAAAGGGGCGATGTTTTGGTTGTTTGAGGAGTGGTCATGTGAGCCGAGATTGCCAAGCGAGATGTCATCGTTGTGGCGGGAAACATCATGTATCGCTATGCGGCGTGCAAAACTCTTCACCACAGTTCACGCAAGCAAGAAGAACCAATCAGGAACAAACTGTGAGTACAAATTTGTATTTCACTCAAGATGTTAAGAATAATTCTGTTTTGCTGCAAACTGCCAGAGCGAGGGTTGGAAATCCTAATGGAGAAAATTCTTGCCATGTGAGGGTTCTATTTGATTCATGTTCTCAAAGGTCTTACATAAGTACACGGTTGAGGAGCAAGTTAGGCCTGCCCTCATTTGGAAGTGAAACTGTTCTGATTAAAACGTTTGGAAACAATGAAGCCTCGTTGAAGAAATGTGACATTGTTCAATTTGCACTGGAATGCCAAGATCAATTGAAAGTGTTTGTCAATGCTTATGAAGTTGAACTGATTTGTGGACCCATAGCCAACCAGACCATTGAGATTGCACAGCAAAATTACCCTCATCTACAAGGCTTACCCCTTGCTGACTATTCCCGTGGCGATGAAGATCTTGAAGTAGATATTATGATTGGTGCTGATTATTACTGGTCCATTGTCCAGAACCATGTGGTACGGGGGGAGTCGCATGGACCTGTAGCAGTTCGTACAAGGCTGGGTTATGTTTTGAGTGGTCCTATTAACATAGCAGGTGCATTGCAGAGCTCATCAAGTGTTAACATGTCGCATGTTATGAAGACAGAGTGTCAAGTAGTTGAAGAAGACTTAAAGTCAGTTGATGTCTCTCTGAAAGAAGAACTGAACAAATTCTGGGACTATGATACTCTGGGAGTGAAGAATAGAGAAGACGAATTCTATGAAGATTATCTTGCCAAAGTAAAGTTCAATGGTAGCCGTTATGAAGTTTCTCTTCCCTTTAAGGAAGAACATCCTACAATTCCAGACAACTACTTGGTAGCACAGAAACGCCTCAGCTCCTCATTAGCAAGATTGAAGTCCAAGCCTGACATTCTACAACAGTATGATGACGTCATTAAGGACCAACTGAACTCTGGTGTTGTAGAATTGGTTGACAAGAGTCGTGATCAAGAAGTCATACCAGGAACTGTGCATTACATTCCTCATAAGGAAGTCGTGAAGGAAGACAGAACCACTACCAAACTAAGAGTAGTGTATGATGCTAGTGCTAAATCTCAGAATGAACCTAGTCTGAATGACTGTCTGCTCCCTGGTCCAGCCTTAACACCATTGATCTTTGACATTCTTCTACGATTTCGTCTATACAGAGTTGCATTGATTGGTGACTTGGAGAAAGCATTTTTAAATGTTGAAGTGGATCCTGAACAGAGAAATTTGTTAAGGTTCTTGTGGATAAATGACATCAGTTCCTCGAATCCAGAAGTCATCATCCTTAGATTCACACGGCTTGTGTTTGGCCTTGTCTGTTCACCGTTCATTTTGAATGTAACCCTGAGAAATCACTTAAGCAAGTATGAGAACATTGATCCAGACTTTGTGAACAGTGTTGTCAGAGCTTTGTATGTGGATGACTTTGCATCCGGAAAGGATTCAGTAAAGGACTGCTTCGAACTTTACGGAAAATTGAAGTTGCGATTCAGAGAAGGAGGTTTCAACATGCGAAAATGGGCATCGAACAGCAAAGAGCTAAATCAGTTGATTGAGAAGGAGGAAGCTAACCTGTCATCATCAACTCAGACACCTTCAGAAACCAGTCCTTCTTTGACAAAGTCTAGTGTTCTCGAAGAAGACCTCATCAAAGTGATGGGAGTTCCATGGGATAGGATAGAAGACAGCTTCAAGTTTGATCTCGCAACCTTTGCTACACAAACATTGGATGGAACACTGACAAAGCGGAAACTGTTGAGCATCACTGCTCGATTTTATGATCCATTAGGCTTGCTGTCACCAATTATGTTGCCCTTGAAGTGTATGTTTCAAGAGATATGTCAGCTCAAGATTGGCTGGGATGAGGCCCTGCCAGAAGAGCTCTGTTTAAAGTGGAAAGAAGTAGCAGAAGACATGTTGAGAGTTTCAGTGATCAGTGTACGTCGCTGTGTCCTAGCTGGGATAGAAGCAGATGTCATGTCTATTCAACTGCACGGTTTTGCAGACGCGAGTAAGATTGCTTATGGTGCAAACATCTACATTCGGGTGACAACCTCTAATGTCAGCTATTCGCAGCTGTTAGCCTCTAAAACTAGGGTGGCACCCTTGAAGGGAGAGACAATTCCTAGATTGGAATTGATGGCAGCATTGACTCTAGCAAACCTGATGACAGCTGTGTACAAGGCATTGGCTTGTACCGTCAAGGTTGATTCTGTGTTCAATTGGATTGATTCTCAGATTGTATGGTGGTGGATTAATGGAGAGTCAAAACAATTCAAGCAGTTTGTTCAGAATCGAGTAACAAAGATTCGAAGTCTCTGGAGTAAAGAACATTGGGGATATTGCCCTTCTGAACTTAACCCAAGTGACATTGCCTCGCGAGGAACTAAGAGTTCCGATCTTGTATCCAATGATCTATGGTGGAAAGGAGCACCATTTCTAGAGAAGGAGAAGGATCAATGGCCAAGCCCACCTAATTGTCCTGTTGGTGAAGGCACCCTCTCAGAAGAAACTACAAAGAAATTGAAGAAAGAAGATGCAGGTGGAATCTCACAAGTAATGACCGTATTGGTCCAAGCCCCTGAAAACATCTCTGAAGTTGTCCAACCAGAGAGATTTAGCAGTCTCATCAAGCTTATCAGAGTAACCGCCCTTGTATTGAAGTTCATCAGACGGATTAAAAGAGTTCCAGAAATGAATTCAAATGTTAGTTCACAGGAAATGAATGCCGCAAAAATTCTCTGGTACAAAGACGTTCAAGGGAAGCTTGATGAAAGGGAGAGATCTAGTTCAACTTGGGAACAGTTAGGAGTCTTTAAAGATGAAGATGGAGTATTGCGATGCAAGGGAAGGATTCAGAATTCCTCACTTCCATACTCAGCCAAGTTTCCAATCCTGTTACCGAGAAAGCAGCACTTCACAAGATTAGTATTTGCACAAAGTCATGAAAACGTGAAACAGAATGGGGAAAGTAGAGAAGCTGTTGCGAGGAAGAGACAAAGTTGTTCGCTCCGCCGAAGTGGCTACGGTAGACAAATCTCTACGCAGGATACGCATCAAGCGTCCAATTCAGAAGCTCTATCCTCTTGAAGTTAATGTGTTTGATGAAGGAGCAGCTGATATGGGAGCTGTCCAGTGTCACAGAGCAAGGAACATTTGTGTAGTCAGAGATGAAGATGTTCCAATTGTGGTTACTGCATCTTAACTTTCAGATCTAAAACTTTGAACATTGGACTGAGTTTAAAGAGTTATCTTTACAGTTTCACCTTATGATTGACTCCGTCAATCAGGGGGGAGTGTGTTGGAAACGAGTAGGGACTGGAACTAGTCAAATTCGCACGTGATCATTAGGTGTCAGATTTTTCGGATAGATTCTTGTTTTGAGTGTGACTCTCGAAGGAACTCTGGAACATTATACTTCTAAATGTAGCGGAATTTATCTTGTACGTCGGAAATAGCGGAATTCTTTCTCAAGGAATGTTATCATGTAATCTTCGAGTTTATCAAGTATTAAAGAGTTTGGTCGAATACAACAGCCTCGGTTTCATAAATAAATGAAGTTCACAGCAACTCGGAAATGGTCTATTAATACAGACAATGGAATCACCAGTGCCATAAAAAATTCTTCAGTTCAGTTTATTTAAAACGTTGTTACAAAACATGTTGAACTCGATTTAGTGGAAAACAAGCTAATATGACTACAGTATTTACTACAAACAGGCAATATTTATAGATGCCGACGCTTGGCTAACTACGTACACATCACTCACTGAATGCAATCTTACCGCAATGATTAAAGAGTAAATGGGGTCCAATCCACGAATCAGCGATTAATTTACAGCCAATTTAAATTCTGCTTTAAACATTTTTGGAAACTAAATGGGTTTTTAAACTTAAAAGTTCAGTTATGAATGTCCTCTATTTTTACCTTTAATGTTAATTAATCCTCATGGTCTTTAACTAATCTCATCCCTTTATGACAAGAAACCGAAGAAAACAAAACCCTGCTTTGCGTCAGCCTTGCAGGGCAATTAAACATGAACTTAACACTTAAACTGTTCATAAGATTCTACGCCATATATACAGCCTTTAATGGTACATTGGAGATTCAGGCATTACTGAGCTGAAATCCAAGGCCTATCAGTTGCAAAGTTCGTTTATAAATCATACTGGCACCTTCTAGTATACGGAAATACTGAGACTGCTTAGGTAATTCTACTTGACACTTAACCGAAATTCTGTCCCATTTTTCGCCTCTCCCTCTACAGAGGCTTTTTTGTCATAAGTTGCCTTGTTTTCCAAGCTAAGGGGGTAGGTACAGGAACGTGTTGGCTTGGAAATTAGGGGTGAAGTTGCAGGGGGTAGAGGAACTTTTTTATTATGCAGGAGTGCAAGTGTGTTCTGCAAGAGCAGTGGTAACTGAGGGAGGGGTATGGATGTGGGAAGTAGAAGTGTATGAGAACAAGGGTAAGAGGTACTGATGTGGAGGCGAGAGTTTGAGATGTGGTCTTATGCAAAGATCTTTGCCTGTGTGGGGGGACTAGAGTATACAAAAGCTCCCAGTTGGCTTGATAGCTTAGTTGGTAGAGCACTGCACCGGCATCGCAGAGGTCATGGGTTTGAATCCCGTTCAAGCCTGATTTTTTTTCAGGCTATCCTTTCGCAACTGCTTAAGTTGCGTAGTAACTGCGAGGATCTTTCTTCCATTTGAACCCAAAAGTAGTTATCGTCATTTGTTTTCTGGAATTGAGTTCGTGAGAGCTTGCTTTTCCATTTTAATTTCAGAATGGGCGAACATGTTTGATTCAGTGATAGATATGCAAAAATGATGTCAAAAACAAAACATGCCAGAATTTTTTGCGCTATTCTACATATATCGCAAGCAGCAAACGGGAAGTCGAGAAAACAAAGAAAATGAAAAATGGAAACTCGTCTGCCACAATTTCAAAGAAATTATAATTAAAGTCTAACACCATGTGCAACAAAGTTAACGACCCAAGGTATAACCCATATGAAAAGAAGCAAAGGGGAGTCAAATGAAGTCTAAAATTAAGAAAATAATATCCTACCCTGGTTTCTGAGGCACGTTGTCAACAACCCCTGGCTCCCAGGGTAAGGAAATTCTTTCTCCGAGCTTAAAATTAACGCGAAATTAATTTCTAACTGACAGGCCCTTGGATTTTACTATTTTGCTAAGTGTCTTGACAAAATTGGTGACAAAGACGGAGCCAAATGACTGCAACGCAAACAACGCAAACCTTATCTTGAACAAAAGCTAACGAAGTATTTGAAATGAACTGGAACATGCTTTTTTTAATTATATATAATTTGGGTGTCTACGGTCCAATTCCAGCTTAAAATGTGGAAAAAATGTAGATAATTTACGTTAGTATTCTTAGTATTCTATAGTTCATCCTAAAGGTAATCAAAGTGGAAAGGGTTTTAAAGCGGCAAAAACAAAATTGCTGAGATACGCAGATAGTTTAATCGGGTTAATTAACACAAACAAAGGAATTGCACTCAGCAACAACAATTCTTTCGTTCAGTTTATTTTAAACGTTGTTACAAAACATGTTGAACTCGATTTAGTGGAAAACAAACTAACATTTACTACAAACGGGCAATATTTATAAAAGCCGAAGCTATCTAACTACAATACTCACTCTGTCCAATAAATCAGTGCAATGCTATCTTACAATGATTAAAGAATAAATGGGTTCAATCCACAAATCAACGATTTAGAGCCAATTTAAATTCTGCTTTTTAACATTCCTGTGAACAAAATGGGTTTTTAAACTTAATCAGTTGAATTATAAATGTCCTCTTAGTCTATTTTTACCCTAATTAATCCTAAGAGTCTTTAACAAATCTCTCTCCCTCTTTTGAACAACAAACTGACGAAAATAAAACCCTTTTTAGCGAGTCTTACAGGGCTATTGATTAACCTTTTCATAAAAAAGATTCTACACCATACAGCTTCCAGAGGTATATTTGGAATTCGGGACTTCAGATCCACTTTTCAAGCCCAGTTGGTATGTAAAAGCATACTAAGAACGTAAAAGTAATTTCATTTCGTACTTTACCGAAATTCTGCCCTTTTTTGCCGCCCCACTTTCCCCTTTACAGAGGGTTCTTTTTTCTCACTAGAAGGCTTCTTCTCCAAGCTTTCTCTCTTTACTGGCAGAAAACACAAGGCAGCATCATCACTTATTTCGGCAATTCCCTTCGTTTCCCACTCGTGTAATGAAATGTGATACAACTCCCCCGGTGGGATTCTAATACCACTGTCAAATGGAAATTTGTTGATAATGAAATAAACCTTCCCTTCCACTTCCACTGCCCCGAGTTTGTTTGGGGGAATGTGAGTTTGGTCAACAACAAACCACTTGTTGTTTTCCTCACTATAAACTTCTACGGGTGCAGGATCGCCACGGCGGAAAGAATCTCTCCCCCCAGCCACATAAAGTTTATTGTTATCCACAAACAGACTGGATCCAAAGTGAGGGGAGGAAGTTGATGCCTTTTGTTTCCATTCATTCATTTGGGGATCAAAACAATGAAACATAGCCGATTTATCTTGCCATGTTTCCTTTTCCAATCTGCGATATCCATGAAGAACATAGATTTTAGATTTCATAACTACCGCTGCTACATTACTTAACTCGTCCCGATCCTTACATTTGTTCTTCAAGAAAGGTAAGGTAGAGCCACTTTGCCATTTGTTCTGAGTCGAACTGTATCTCTGGGGCGGATCAGTGTCACTGATTGCATAAACGTGTTCATTGACAGAACACAAACAGTTTATTTCCTGGTCGTGACTCTTGGAACTCTCAAATCGTGGGAGTGTCTCCCACGCATTATTCACTACATGGTAACGATAAATGACACCGGCTCTTGCAGCTACGTACAAGTAATTCCCGGCATACTCTGCACAAAGGAAAGTTATCTCATAATCTACTCTTTGGCTTGCTATGGATGGAAGGGGTTGCCACGTCTTTCTTGCAAAATCAAAACAATTCATCTGGGTATTAAACTTATACATGTAACCTCGAAGAGGCAAAACCGTGACAGCAGCAAGAATCTAAAATAAAAATGAAACAATGAATACCAAACTAAGAATTGATAAAGCATACTTTACAGATAATGTTCGCAAAATAACCATCACTCTTAACAATGTGGTGATTTTGATCAATGCACGCTTGGATAGTTTTATACACCTCCGAAAAATTTACATTTATTTATCATTTTGCTAATGGTGGAGAGTTATTATATTTTCTTAATTCACAATAAACATATGCTGCCACCAAAGACTATCGTTAGCAACTGAAAGAATCAGCAAATGTGTTTCAGGTTAAGTGCAAGTAAACAGGGAATAAATCCAGAGTAAAGTTGGCCGTGTAATACCTGCAACAACACATGACAAACATGGCTCGGATACTGTTAGTGACAAGGCATATGAATGCCAGGTCGTGTATTTCAAATCTCTATTCTTACCCGGCGCATTGAACGTGGCTTCGCTTTCTCTACAGCAAATGTGGAGCTGTGGGAAGGCATATGGCTATGCAACAGAGCTTGAGAAACAAGTGCTTGAATTTCTGGTACTCTTTGCATCTCCTCAGTGCTCAGTTCTGCAATTACATCCTGGATGTCTACCAGCCCCAGGCGAACCGCTCCGATAACTTTTGCCGCCACTGCCATCCTGTCTTCTCTCTGGTATTTGATCCACTGCATCACTGATTTGAAGACGAAGCTCTCTGAAGGAGCACTGAGGTCATCTCGACTGAGAAGGTTCGACAACTGATCTGTGTCAATGTACGACAAGAACTCATCGGTTTCACAGATGTCCTTGTACATTGAGGCCATCTTGCGTTCTGTAGCTTCTTGTAGGTTTTTCAGACCGTGTACATAAGCAAATGTAGACAGCTGATGAAACGACTGCACATCAAGTCGGCGTTGAACAATTTCCTTGTCCAATACATCGCAACACTGTTTAACAATGCTTGAGACTTGAAGGTGGTTAGCGGTAGTGAGAATTTCAAACACGTCTTTCGTTTCAGTCATTGAGAGTTCCCCGCGATAAATGGAGTCCAATATTATCCTCAAAGCGTCTCCGGAAATGTTTTCATCTTTGAGTTCGATGACTTCTTGGTTGGATTCCTTCATTCCACCAGTAAACATGGCGTAGAAATAATCGCTTTCCGCAGCGAGAACATTACGGTGAGCTGGAAACACGTCTTCACCCACTTTCAATCGCACGTCAATGAACTCTTCTTGTTCTCTAAACTTCGCAAACTTGGACAACAGACGAGCAGCCATCTTGGATGGCTCGTAAAGCTTTCAGCAGGCTGATGGAGACAGCGCCCAAAGATTTGTTTGGTCGTGCTTGACTGCTTGATAACTCGATCAAGCGACGCAGGTTTTATTTTTGGCGTTGGTGAACAAGAAGAGCGGGGTGGGGGAGAACTGAGAAGTTCAAGCAACCCGTCTGGTGCCGTTTTCCATGAAAGCGTTTACTTCGCAAATCTCTCCGAACTTTAAGGCCAAGGTATGGAGACTTTCCTCTCTGAGCCCTGTCTTATTGTGACAATCGGCTGTTCTTAAAATTTTCAGCTTTCTCTCTGTTGAATTTTTCCTCGGTCAGGTTGCCCATTAAGGCCAAGTAATACACGGGCAACATTTTCTTTCAAATTGTCGTGCAACAATGTTCCATTACAAGTTGCGATTGTTTGTTGCCCGTATTATCACCTCGGCACGCAACAAATTTTTTCATCAAACATGAAAAAGTAGATGCTCTTTCTACTTTTTGCAACAGGAAAATTTGTTCAGCACCCCTGTTTGTTGCGCGCGGAGGTGGTGATACGAGCAGCAAACAATGGCAACTTGCAATGCGACATTGTTGGGCGACAAGCTGCAAGATAAATGTTGCCAGTATTACTTGGTCTTTATGTATAAATAGCATTTTCTAACCACGTTTAAACCTGCAAATGATCAGCTGCCTCCAAAATATCGAAAACGTTGGATTCGGTTAGCGGAAGGAAAGACGAGTAGATGAAATTTAGCCGCGGCGGTTAAAACGTCTCTCCAACTCAGCTTGCGAGCTTTCCTTCATTCCAGATGAGAACATGAAATAAATAGCAGCTGCAAGCGGCCGGGACGACTTTGTGTGCGGGAAAACATTTTTCACCAACGCGTAGCATAACATTGGTGTTTGCTTCGCCGCATTTTGTTCAAAGTTTCAAACATTCCCCGCGAATGCCAAGAGAGCTCCATTTTTTTTAAATCCATGAAGCAAAGACCGAACCGTTTGTAAAATTAAGGCGGTGTTTAAATGTTTTTATTCTTTTCGTTTCGTGTCTTTTAACTAAGATGTATTTTTTGTGAACCCACTTCCATCGCATGTGAAAGCAAACGCCTTGTAATGTGATTTTCTTACTTAATGTCAACAAATTGATTGGGTGCCGGGAGCAATCCACCAAATCTTAATTGGTATTCATCTGAGTGAATTGAGTGATTGTGAGTACAAGCACGTGTCAGGAAATTACTTTCGGAGCTTACAATTAATGGAATTGTTTTCGCCAATATAATTTTGATTAGTTTCAGTAACTACTCAATATGGGGTAGTTTAAATCTAGGAACACTTTGCGTGACACCAAGATTTAACATCATGCAAAGAAATCATTTCGTATTTCACGCTGCACTTATGGAATTAATAGTTCTGACTTGTGGAATTCTATCAAATGGTTATTTTAGTACTTCCCACAAGCAAATGACATTATTATTAAATGCATAATATATTATGTTGACTAAATAGCCCAATTTCGATATATTAAAATTCAGCCAGAAACAATAAACATTACTGAGAGGCTCCGGGGAATAAACCCATATAAACTCTACATTTCATTCCCCGGAGCCTTGAAGTGATGTTATTGTTTCAGGCTTAATTTTAATACATCGAAATTGGGCTATTTTGTCAGCCAAAAAAAATGAAACAAAAACTAAACAGACAAACAACAACAACAACAACAACAACAACAACAACAAAAGAAAATAAACAAATACAGGTGACTCATTTCCACATTATAACTTATTTATTGTCATCATTATGCATGACCATGGCTTAACAGCCCAGAGGCTGCTACTTTAAATATTGTCAAATAAATAATCACCACTGTCCACTAAAATGTATTCTGATTATACTCAGTAAAACTGTGAATTCCTCAGTGCAGCTCGGGTAAAAAGCATTTAAAATATCAAATTAAAAAACGTCATTTGTAAGGGTTGTTTCAAATGGTATGCTAGTATTGGCGAGACATACTCAACTTACGAGTTTGCTTCAAATGCAGTAAGGCAAATACAGGTGTAGCTAGTGTTATGCTTGGTGTGCCTTTTAAAGCACTTGTAGAGTAGAGTTTGATTTGGCAGTACTACGCAAACCATTTGAAACAGACCACATGTTTTCAATAATTTAAAAAAAGTCCTAAGGTTGCATTTTGTAAAAGCAGACATTCCCACCTTACCCCTGATGTAGCTTCTAGGCTTTTTACCTTGAATGCATGTGGAGTATTGATAATAACAATAATTATTATTTTTCTAAAAATAAATTATCAGTAGAGGTCTACAAGTGGAAATTAGTACTGTAGTCAGAATTTCATGGTGTTTTCACAAAAACTGAGGTTTCTAATTTTATGTAAAATATTTAGTGATCATTTAAATGAAACTAAATGAGCAGTATTTTTATGTGATGCTGTTTATATCTTGGTAAGTTGCAAGAATAGAGTGTGTGCACGGCGGCCATGTTGGAGGACAAAAACAATAGAAGATATTTGCATAAAAATAGAATTTATTTCCCAAAGGAAAATCATTGTATTGTTTCGGTCCTCCAACATGGCCGTCGTGCACACACTTTATAAGCAGTTTAGCTTTGGGGGGGTTTTCTTGTGAATTATTCATGAGTTTAAGGATAGAAAAATCAGCATGACTGATGTTTTGTAATTATTGCCTCTGCATCCTGTCCTTTGCCAAAAAAATTAACACAAAGAGAAACCTGCCCTGCAGGCCATATTTTGATTTATCAGAACAGTGCTTCTGTATTAAGAGGGATAGCTTCTTTATGTCGTGAGATGTACACTGTAATGTACAAACCAATCTCTTTTACTGTCTCTGACTGTACTACAAATTTGCCCAAGCCTACAAAAGCCTTTCCTGGTTTCACTTGCATGTTTTCTCTGCTATCAGTCACTCATTGTTGGTCTTGTCAACTTTCCATGCTTCCTCCACTCTATTTATGGCTTCTTCTAGTCCTTCTTTCTTGGATTTCAGATCTTCTTCCAAACTTTTAAGCTGTTCTTGTCCAGTTCCAAGGGATTTAAATTGTTCCAAAAATGAGGCAACTTTACCATAGAGCTGCTGTCCATTTGATTGACCTTCCATTTTTGGCTCTTCAGTGTTTCCTTTCTTTTCTGCCTGCTCTTTTCCACTAAGAGTTTGCTGTGTAGCATTTTCTAAATAAAGAGGAACACAGATAAAGGCAGGGGAGCATTTTTATTTTTTACTTATAAAAACAGTCTACCATGTTGTGACAAAAACACAACCATGACTACAAGTTGTTTCAATTGGAGTCGCCCTTTACTTTACTGTACTTCTGGAAAATTACCATCAGATGTTGGCATTGAAATATATAAGCTACATGCACATCCAATGCACTACTACTATGGACTGAGAAATTCCTGGGGGCTACTCAGGTATACAAGACTGTCATTAAGGTTTGTCACCCATAACACTTGTTGTGGCTAAGTATGCTTAATGAGACCTTGACGTTATGGGCCTCTCATTCGTAAAATTTACTCACAAAGCAACAGATTTGTTATGGGTGTGAAGATAAAGGCAACAGGTGACTCAAAACTCAATGACAGCCCTGGCTATATTAGGAAAAGGGAGATCATTCTATGCAAAGACCTTTTTTGTGTTTTGAAATTTATTGTTTTAGGGATTTATGCAAAGAATGTAAATTTTAGGTTATGTCAGTGCTGTCAATAAGTTTTGAAGTAGACATCCCCACTGGGAAAGTAGCCTACTTTTCGAGCGCCCAAGGCGTGAGCTTCCTAGGGGATCTGGGGGCATGCCCCCCCCCCCCCCCCAGAAAATTTAGAAATTTAGATGCTTGGTAATTCTCTTTTGGCCTAACAGCACTTTTTTGGGTCTAACAACTTGGTATCATTCATATTTCGTATTTCTCTATCACAACTACGCCTGAATAACCCCTGCAGAGAAATGTATATTTGACAATAATATTATTATTCCATGAGCGCATGTTGGATATGAGATGATAAAGAGGCAGGAACAAAAGTCAGACCGGATCAACTTGGATCGCCTCGGATCATGGAAAAAACATAAAATTAAATGAAATTGAAACTTTTACCCATTTGAAGGTTAAAATTCCGGTAAAAAATGGGCCACATTAAGAAAGTCTCGTGATGTTTCTCCGTGTCATGCTGTGTTAGTCAAGCTGCCATTTTGTATTCTTAGGGCCTCTTCATATGATCCCGGTTGACCGGGCTAGCCCGCTTACCGAGATCTCGCCTCATTCCTATTTCTTTTGTAAAAAATTCGATGTGTTCATATGAGAAGGCAGGCCAGCCCGGTTACCGAGATCTCGGTTTCAGCGACCGAGATCTCGGGAGTCCGGGACGAAAATTTTCTCATATGAACACGGTATCCCGGTTACCGGGATGAATATAACCAAACATTCGTCTCTTAGAACGGATATATTTGATAATTACGGCTCATTTCTGAGATGTTTTAGTTCAAAATAATTCCTTCTCGTGGTAGAGATAAAGATATAATACTTTTGAGGTTTGTAGAACCGATAAAAATGAAAAATTCTTGCCAGGCTTGTTCGGTAAATGTCACGCTCGATTGACCACGTCATCACTTTTCATCTCGGTAACTGGGATGAAATTTCCCATATGAACGGACTGCAAAATTCATCCTGCTTACCAAGCCATCCCGGTAACCGGGATCATATGAAGAGGCCCTTAGTGCCAGTTCCTCTCGGACTTGTCTCGTGTTCATTCATCCCTGATCCCGCCGCGTTGATCCCCTCGACCATGGACCCAGATGAAGGTAAAATCTAAGCCGTCTTTGTCAGTGAATTTGTATCTGTCCACCAAAATGATAGTTTCATTAATTAAGAATGTATATATTTGCTTATTTTTCACGATATTGCGAAGCTCACGTTTCTTAATTACTTGAAATATCTTGCGGATCATCGTCCTCCTCAAAAACTATCTTCAGGATCTTTGAAAATCGTTTTAAGTTCGTTGGTTTAAAACGTCAACCATAACCCAAATGGGTTATGACTGAAACTGTCATTTTGGTGGATGGATACAAATTCACTGACAAAGATGGCCAAGATTTTACCTTCACCTGGGTCCATGATCGTGGAGATCGATGCGGTGGGATCACGAGACGAGTCCGAGAGGAACTGGTACTTAGAATACAAAATGGCGGCTTGCCTAACACAGCACGACACGGAGAAACGTTGCGAGTCTTTCTTAATTTGGCCCATTTTTTACCGGAATTTTAACCCCCAAATGGGTAAAAGTTTTAATTTTGTTTAATTTTATGTTTTTTTTTACATGATCTGAGTCGATCTGAGTCGATCCGAGTTGATCCGACGTGGACTGGCGGTCCGAGTTGTTCCGGTCCGACTTTTGTACCTGCCTATGATAAAGAGTATTCTTGACATCCACTACAGAGCCAAAAAATCCATATAATACAGGCGTTTTTCATCATTCTTATATCGTCTGCTTTCCTGTAAGCCAAAGGAACCACCTTATATCCACCCTATCAAAAGTGGCCCTGTATTCTTAAGTTGCTCTTACTCCTTTTTTTAGAAACAATGAAAACATGTCAAAAGCTAAACTGTAGAATAACCGGCCACTTATCCGCATCAATGTCCGTCAAAAAGAATGGTTCATTTAATTTTGCATTTCTATGCTTCGTTCTATAAAGAGTTAAAAAAAAACGAAAATGAGATGGCCTGGTATTCAAAGATCGCTCACATTGAATAAACACATAAACGGATTCCAAACTTACCATCTAATTTAGAGTGGCTTGCGACGTTGTTTGTTTGAGTTGAATGTTCTGCAACAATAGGCGACTTAAAAACCACATCTTCATCGCTGGCTGCTGACAGATCTTCCAAAATTTGTTCTACCGTTGGAGGAGAAGGGCCCTGGTGTACTCTTGGACTGGTCATTGTAAAGGAATCTAAAAGAACCATAGCGAAACTTTACATCCTAGAAAAAATCAATTTCACCCCACCATCGCCGCCATGTTGGATTAATTGACAATGGCAGACTCCGCTGACTGGATGATATTGTTTATCTCTGTCCCCATTCCTTCTCGTCTTAGCGAGTATCAGGAATCGTCAGGAATCCTCAAATAGAGCGGGAAATGTTCAGTTTCTTCGCGAAGGCCGGGCACGAAAATGAGAAAGCTTAACCTAGGAAAGCTGCGTTGCTCCACAGCTTCTTCCTCTAATGTTCATTCTCCGAGCAACTCATCGAAGAAAAGTCAATCGCAGGCCACGATTTCAAGTTTCTTTATTAGCAAGTCATGCTCAAGCGACAAGACGAACAGTGCAACCAAACCAGCTTCCAAGGTAGGCTCTCCAGCAACTCTGCTTTAGGTCAAAAGATTTGTGGTCAATAAAGTACAAAGGAGCGATATTTTTACCCTTTCTGATCGGGCTTAATTGATCAGGGCTATTCCATGTTTCACCCCTCCCCCCTCTTCCCCCATTGACTCAGTCTACCCCCAAAGAAAAAGATATACAAATTGCCGATAAGCCCCCACCCCACCCCACCATTGCTGCGATTTTCTTTAGGGGCCTCAACAGGAAGCCCAGGGAAATCGATCCCAGAAATTAATCAAGCACCTGCAGATACAGAGCAGGCTTGCTTGAAGGGGTGACTTGCAGTTTAGGAAGGAGTGGGGATCAGGAGTGATGAGAGTTGTTAGGATCTCATTAGGTTCATTAGAAATGAAGGTACATGCAAAGTAAAAATAAACTCTTAACCAGGGAATGCTGGTGAGACAAAACTTACTGAACTCACACACAGTTACAACATCAAGCTCGTGGAAAAAAACAATTCCGATTGGCTTTTAAAATCAGGTGATTGTGGAAGCGATTCTGTGATGCATAACATTACAAGGGAATAGGAAATTCAAAAGCCCGTACCCGTACCCCTCCCAGCCCCCCCCCCCCCCCCCTTCCACTAATGGGAGCGAATACATGGCATTATCCACAAATTGTTTTTATTTTTGATTTTTTGAATCACTTTCAGGATTGAAAACATGACTGGTTTAACTTGTTTTCATTTTTTTTTTCATTAATCTCAATTAGAGGACTGCTAGCAGTTTATCTCATGATGAGGACAGTGGTGATCCTGGTGCACAGAATTCTAAGAAGCAAAGACTTCATCTGGATGAATCCAGTTTGCAGGACAACAAAGATGACAATGGTTCAACACTGGCAAACAAGGAAATATTAAGATCTTCAACTATGGCTAAATTAAGCTGTTTTGTGAAGGACTCAAATTCAATGAATTTGTCTAAGAACAATAAAAGGACAATGGTAGAGGTCACTGGGGAATGTAGCAAACAAATGGTCGTGGAAAAAGACATCAGCTGTGAAAATAAAACTGAGTGTATTTTTATTGATGATGATAATAGAAATGCTGAAGAAATGAACTCAAACAATACTGACATTCCAGGTTCAAAAGACTTTGATGTAACACAATTTGCTTGTATTTCACGTCCCCCTTCAAAACTAATCAGTAGAATCAATGATATTTCAGCCCCGAAGAGTGACGTCAATGGCTCAAGATGCTTAAATGCCAGGACTAAATCTACATATACACCGCTGGAATTACAGTTTCTTGAGGTGAAATCAAAGTATCCTAATGTTGTTTTATTGGTGGAGTGTGGCTATAGGTACAGATTCTTTGCAGAGGATGCTGAGGTATGTGAGGCAGCAAAGCAAATAAATAATTTATACTCTTTGAGAGTAATTGTTACAGTAGTTATTAGTCCCTAATAACTACTGTTTCATAATTATTTGAGTGTAATAATTATTGTTCCATGCAACAGAAGCTCTTAACAATTGGATAGGCTGCCTTACACTCAAGTGTTCACTTAGAAAAGGTGTTCATTTATGCAACGTTGGAAGCTGTCTGCTTAGGAAAGATGACCAATGACGGCAGTTTCCAGTTGTGGAGATTATATAAGCTATACCTAAGGATTAAATAGGCTGGTTATTGTTTTTATTTGTAAAGTATCCACAATTTAATTCAGTAATCAGTCAACTTTTCTTTGTAAGTAATGAACCAGAAGTTCACTGTGCTCATTTATCTAAGCAAATTCATTCTGGTTTGCTGCCACTTGAGATAACTTATGCAATAGTAAGTAAATTAGTTGCACTTAATGTGTATGTGACCCATACATCTGGTTTGTGTAGAAAGGGTATTGCTACTCCCCACTAGATGGGATGCTAGTCCATCGCAGGGTTGCCACCAAGCTTTCACTCTAATCGTCACGCTATTTTAATGATGAACGGGAACCTTATGATGTATATTATTTTCCAAACCTTTGGTCTAACCTACTAAGCTTGCAGGCTCATTTTTGGTGGCCCACTGCATTGACAGCCGCCAGATTCATGACATTTCACAGTAGCTTTCAGTAGATCCCCTGGGAGGGAACCTTTCAATTCTGGGTTACTTTAAGTCACCTGTTTAAGTCTCTGACTTCTTGGATTTCCTTCATGATAATCCTGTGTTCAACTCCTTGGCCAAACTACATGTATATAGACAATCTTGAAACTGGTCTATGTCATAGTTGGGAGTTTTAAAAATGCCTGTATTCAATTTGCAATAATTTATAGAATAACATATTTCTTTCATTAATTTTAATAGTGTCCTGAATTGGCAGCTTTGTATCCAATAGATTAACACTTATTTTAGTATTAATATTAAGTAATTAAGTATTAAGTATTTCACTTACAGATAGCTGCTAAAGAGCTGAACATCATGTGTCATATGGATCATAATTTTAAAACTGCAAGTATTCCTACTCACAGACTTCATGTTCATGTAAAAAGGTAGGTGAACTTATCCATCAAGATACTGCTATATTTTAATAGTACAATCTAGCTTCTCTCAAACAATAATTTTTACTAATAATAATTGATCATTTATTTATTAATAATTACAGTCCTGGCCCCAGTTGTTCAAAGACCGGATAACTTTATCCAGTGGATAAGTCACAATCTGACAGTTTCAATCTGTGCAAAGATTTCAGTATTTCCTCTTTAACAAGCGAATATACACACTCTAACCACAGTTAAGTTTGGGAGTATACGAAAACCTTGGACAACATTTAATGTGAAATATATTTTAGACGCTGAAGGGAGCCTTATCCAGCGGATAAAGTTATCCAGCCTTTGAACAACTGGGGCCTGGTCCGGTTAATTGTCAGCCTCATTTGTCAATCAAAAGCTGTCCTGATTATGGAAACTTCAGTGTTGAGGAAATTACATTACAGCCTAATTTCCCAACAATAGACATGATGATGTACATTGTACAACATTACATGTACTTGATGTGTTTATTTGCCATTGCCATTATTAAATCCCTGTTTACCCCACAGAGGCTTTTTTGATTTGAACCCTCCCCTCCCCTCCTTCAGGAAATTGATTAAATTAGCTTCATACACTGTAGATTTACTTTTCTTTTCTGTGAGACCCCTCCCTATGGTATTTCCAATGACCTCCTCCCCTTCTGGGGTGGATATGTATATTTCCAGGAACCAGATAATTCCATGCCACTGTTCAACTCTCCAGGTTGGTCAGTAAAGGACACAAAGTTGGAGTTGTGAAACAGACAGAAACAGCAGCATTGAAAGCAGCTGGAGAAAATAAGAGCAAAGTTTTCACAAGAGAACTGCAAGCACTCTACACAAAAACTACATTAGTTGGTGAAGATATCCTTTTTGTCTTGAAAGCTAAAACAAGGTCTTGTGCACAGCACCCCTTAAAACACTTCTAACCTGGAAATGATTCCATCTGGTGGATTTTACTTCATTGTATGCTAGCCCTAAAATTATCCTGAAATTAAAATGTTTGGTTCTCAAAAGATTAACGCTGTCAAAGAAATCTTCAATGAAACTTCTACTTTTAATCCAGTCTTGTGTCTCATTGGTGCTGCAGCAGCTGCAAGGGGGTGAAGTGTATGTAGTTATGAATGGATGACCACATAACCCCTTTCAAGTGTGGTAAAATATTGTCAGGGCTTTTATTAAGGGCAGAAGCATATAACCCTGTTAAGGGCCATAACCCATGATACCTATAAGGCTGAATGCCTTCAAAAGAACCTTGATGTTACAGGTGATCTTGATGGTCATAGGGTCAACGGGTTTTTTCAGGGGTGAAGCTCAAGGCATCATGTGACTAAAAAATTAATGACATTCTTGCTCATTAAATTAATCAATCAGACTAGGTTACATTCTGCTACTTTTTTTGTTTCTGGTATTCTTTTCCTCTCAAGGAAGTAGAGGATGGGCTCATTTCACTGGTGCAGCTAAAAATCCAGCCGAAATTGAAATTGACTGAAATTCGAGTGTAGTCTGTCCTTAATGTTCAAAAGATATGAAGACAGTACAGGAAGATTTGGATGAAGTTGATACTGTTGACATGGGGAGTGGCTATCTCATGTGTCTTGTTGAAGATGGTAACACAAGCAACAACAAGAGAATCTTTGGTTTAGTGGTAAGTAAATTATGAACACTGTTCAGTACTTAGTGTTCTAGAATTGGGCCTAAATCAACAGGGTGCTCTGCTGAGTACATTTCTTGGAGTGCCATTTAGTCAATCTTACTGTGATATCTGTTTCTTCTAGTCCCACCGTTTACGCAGTCATTAAATGAAAAACTCTAGGAAATGCTTAGTGCTCAGGTTGATTTCACTGTTATGATAGCTACAATTGGACAGCTTATACTTGACCCACAGTTTTAATTGCGGGTTGTATTGCAAAGGTGCTGAGACTGGGACACATTGTTCAACAAAACGTCTACGTTACAAATGTCAATGTCAATGTCGATGTCAAAACTACTATACTCGAACAGGACCCACCAAACTCCCAAATAGATGGTGGTCTCTGCCTGCACCCCCCCCCCCCCCTTCCTCATCCTCAAAAGATGGTGTCTTTATAATTTTGCATAGCCACCCCTCTATCCAGCAGTAAACAATGACAGTGAGATTCAAACCTCACTTTTCTTATTTATCTAGCAATGCTAGCCAATAAATATTTGTCGGTAATGTCCATGAGATAGGTGGTCTTCCATAACCCCCCTTCCCCAGACAAGGTGGGTCCTCTTCAAATAAACTTGTTTTGACCAGTTCCCTAATTATTGGACACCACCCTGATGCAGGGTGGTAAACCTGGGCCACACTGGTGGGTTATGACTGCTCTTACCACTGTGCCATCCATATTCACCTCCGTATATCTCCAATAATCAGCAGTTTGTACAAACCACATAGCATGATTTTGCTGTTGTTTCAAATGTTACACCAGGCTGTTCAACCTTCTACCGGTGATGTTGTGTACGATGAATTTGAAGACGGGCCAGGCTTCACTGAACTGGAAACTCGTTTTGAGCACATTGGTCCTGAGGAATTACTCCTTCCAGAATCTGTTACTGTTTTAACAGATAACTTCATCAGGGATTATGTTACAAGGGTGCAGAGGTTTGTTATAATGAATTAGCAAGTCTTGTTGACGTATTATACATTTTTATTAATTTTTTCAAATACATTATAGATACATGAGAATGATGTATTATTCAGTGACACAGGCATACTCAGAAAACTTTTTTCCGAGTATGCCTGTGTCACTTAGTGAATAATATATCATTCTCATTTTTTCACCAGGCTTAAAATATCCCATCACATTTATCCATTATAGATATATATTATTAAAATACCACTGTTTGTGGAGGCATGGTAGTATAGTGGTTAGCATGTCAGACTTATGATTGAAAGGTGGCTGATTTGAGTCCCAGTCTTTTCAATGTGTTGTTATCTTAGCCAAGTCATTTTGCTCCATGTTGTGTGTCTCTCTATCTAGGTGTACATGTACAGTCAAAACCATGTCAGAGAAAAACTGTTGCAAATGAACCCTGTGATGAAGGCTGGCAAGGAGGAGCTGTAATGCTCCTAAGCTGCATCATTCTAAGTCAATGGGTTGAAAACCAGGGTCAGGTTGTTCGAAAGCCAATTAAGGCTAATCCCCAATTAACAATTAAACGGAGGTTTTGATCGTGCTTACTAAAAAATTTTTTAAAACCTCACTAGTTTGAAGCTAGCAGTATAGAAAAGTCTTAGTCAAAACTGAGGAACAAAAATCTTTTTTTGAAGAATCTTCATTGTTTAGTCATTAAGCTCGAATCAAAGTTCACGTTAACCCAGGATTAGCTTAATCAGGCCTCGAACAACTGGGCCCAGCTGTGTGAACAGTTTAAGGCTGGGTAACCTTACTGACGTAATACTATATTTAAACGTCTCACAAGGTCAAATTGTGGTCACACTTGAAATCGTGTACTTTAGATCTGTTGTCTGACAGATTTCTAGTAGCCAATACACCACTACTTTTTTCACTGCATTTTCAATTTTTTTGCATTACAGACCAGAGGATAGTATAAGACTTGAAAGAATGCCTGATCAATTGTTTGACCATGCAACGGCCCTGAACCACATTACTGAATTTTATGATGAACAGAAATCTACAAGAAACGAAGAGCTGTGTAAAGTAGAGATCACAAGAGAATTTCATTCCGAAGTTCAACAAGAGACACGCCCAGCCTTGGAAACACTCCTCAGTCTGCCCAAATCCGTGCAGATATGTTTCTCAGCACTTATTCAATACCTTAAAGACTTCAAGTTGGAAAAAATACTCCGAATAACAAGGTACTACATCTTAAAGCAGGGTTTTCAACTGTTTTGTAAAGTAGCGGACGTAGTTCTGAAAGCACCGGATGTGAATGTTTTCTTGGCGCTGTAAGGCGCCTCGCGAGCGCCGAAGGCGCAAGCACCTAGGGGGTTCTGGGGGTATGCCCCCCCCCCCACACCCCCCCAGGAAATTTTTAAAATAGAATACTCAGAAACGCCATTTCCAACGTTTCTGGAACCAAGGAAACAGTTTCCTAGGCAATGCTGGCGCTCACTAAAATTCTCTTTTAGAAGCAAATTACTGAATGTGGAGGGGAAACCAATAAAATATCCCGCCGCTCAGTAAGCAAAGAAAAAAGAGTTATTTGGCCGTTTTGAGGAATGTAATTGATTATTCTGTTATCCTCTAGTCAGTATGTTCATGAGATGCCTTAGTAAGAAAAATATATAATACAGTAGTAAAAAGAAATCGCCAATATTGATCTCAAAGTACCGGACGTGGAATGGCAAACGACCGGACGAAACGTCCGGCCTCCGGCCTCAAATGAAAACCCTGTTAAAGTGGTGTTCAATGCGTTATATCAAAACAGTTGCTGCCGAATGGTTGCACAAATCATCCGGTTGGAAATTTGCGACGTAAATATT
The DNA here is from genome assembly GCF_977016875.1 of Pavona decussata. Taxonomy (NCBI): domain Eukaryota; kingdom Metazoa; phylum Cnidaria; class Anthozoa; order Scleractinia; family Agariciidae; genus Pavona; species Pavona decussata. The sequence continues at coordinate 1,188,291 of NW_028145546.1, forward strand.
AAATGATTTAGCTTGATCAAACGGAAGGTTAATAACGAGAAAAATGTACCGTCACAGGCTAGAAAGCCCGACAAAAAGAGCAGTAAAAGTGAATCATTTCAGTCGGGGACCATAACTTCAGAATTGCTCCAAATCAGGAACAACGCGTACCAATTTTACTTTTATAGCGAGATGTGCTAAATTTCCTTATTGATGGTAAGCACCGTCCAAGTGCGGGCAAAATAGCAGGGAACGTTGGACAGTGCAGCAACCCCATATCAGGGGGGATTGAGCTGTTAACAAGACAAGTAGCATGAAACCTCGTGGGACTTTATAGAGAGCTTAGAGATTCTAGTACGAGTGCGAGTATGAGTTGGAAAGAGTGTGCGCGTGAACCAGTGTCATTTTGCGGGAAAATGAGATAGCTGTTGTCATTTTACTACGAATTTTTGTTAGAACTTCGTAGTGGCGAAAACAAGTCCTCGAAACGCAGATGATATCATTCGAAAAAACTGCGTCAAGTTCGTCTTGCACAAAGAGTAAAATGAAGCTTTCTGGGATATATCTGTTCTTAGTACTTCGCTTAAAACTTAGTGAAGTCAAATCTCGTATTGTTAGTCGTACTCGTCTTAGAACTTCGTGCTATGTTGTGTTTGGGGAAGCGTGGCCCAATAGAATATGGTTTTCAGGGATTTTTGTCTTGAACAGTGTATCAATTTCATCACGTTTTATCTCAGGCTAATTGCAAAGCATCGTTTTGGGAATGCATGGTTCGACTTTAGCTAAAGGGAATGTATTAAAAAGGCAAACCTTCCGTATACTTTCCAAACCAATCTGTCAACCCAGCATCAATGCGAGTCAAAATCACTTAAACACGATCCACGAGAATAAATTGCAACTTCAGGCTAGGGCCAGTACTCAAAGTTAGGTTATCCCCCTCCCGCCTTCCCCCCCCCCCCCCCCTCTGCGCACTGCACACTGTATTCAGTGTAACAATGAAGAATTCAGTGGACAATAAAACCTTTTTTTTTTTTTGAAACGCTAGATATTAATGTGTTTTTATTTGCCCGAAATTCAGTAACTTTAACAAGTTCTCCATTCAAAACAAGTCTGTAAAACTGGGCGGCCAAACTCTTCGAAACTTGGAGATATTCAAGAATCAGGTATGGAAATCAGATTTGTAGTTTACTAGCAACTGATAGTCCCAACGAACTAGCGATTGTGATCTGTACTTGTCGCGAACAATTGTTCATGGGCCTCTCCCATGCAAGATCGCAATTCAGCATCTTTGCAGTATGGCAAATTTATATTTCGATCACTGATGATTGCCCGGTGCGTTTCATATGATATTGTTGCTCGGTTTTTGTAAGGAACGATCATTACACCTCAGTAGTAACTACAGAAAAAACAAATGACCTTTGCCCATACACAATAAGGTTTAAAGCGTAAAACGTGTACGATCCTGTTATTCTCCAAGAAAAAACATCTGTAAAAGTTACAATATTGGTAAATAGTTAGTAACAGCAGAATGTAACTGAATTGCACTTTTTAAAGGTATCAGTTGTAGCCACGGGTTTTAACAAAGATTTCACATCAGATGTGGTACTCATAAAAAGTGTATTGTATATAGGATTACTATTGTTACATAAAATATTTTCTCTGCATGCTATGGCGTTTCTCACAATTTTCATTGCTGTTGAAGAACTGCACAATGGTACGTTAAGAGTATTCACTGATTCTTCTCTGCTATGTGGGCAGGCAAAGTGGCATAACATTGCGAAATACAGATCAGAACAGTTCCTTTCTGAGTCAATGTTATGTCCACCGTAATCTGTCATTTGTCAGACGTTAAGAAGCAGAAAGGTTCTATTCTCTGGAGTCATATTGGTGCCCTCTTCTCTTCTTGTTCACAGACCAATGGTGGTGAAAAATCTTCTTTATTCTGGGTCATTAACCACACAACTACAGCGTTTGGCAGAAGGCTCTTGAAGAAATGGATTTCACAGCCACTACGCAATGTCAGGTATTCAACTTACTACCGTCTAATGCCCGTCAACTTATAGGCGCTTTCGGTCATTTTTGCGTCGCTTTAGCGCCACTGTAGGAGTGGCGTTGTACGTTCCAGTTTGCCAAATAATCAGTGGTATTCTTCATCAGAAACATTTTTAAATACAATTACATTTTGCCGTGGAAGGTCGAGGAGATCACATCGTTTTCCTCCAGAATGGGTGGCAGCGTGGTAGAGTGGTTAGGGCACCGGACTTGGAATCTGGAGGTCCCGGGTTCAAGTCCCGCTCTGACCGCTAGCTGGAGTTGTTTCTCAGTAGCCCCGAGTTCAACTCCTCGAACGCGCTTGTAAATAGCCAGCTGGTCTGCCTCCTGCCAGTTGTGCACTTGTAAACAGCCAGCTTGTCTGCCTCCTGCCAGTTGGGATTTTTAACCATGTTATGTTCAATTTAAAATGTTTTCTTTGTGAAGTTTACTGCTCGACCCCACTAGCATTTGTGCTATAAACACTGCCGAGGGTAAATAAAAGGTTATTTGTTTTATTTTAAAAGTCCGTGTTCGATTCCCCTTTTTATGAAAACAAAATTGGAGTCACGGCTCAGTTATAGATTTAAACAAAATGTAACTTTTTGGTGTTGATTAGCCCTAATCCCCTACACGTTTTCTAAGAAATACGTTTTTGAATTCGTCAAATTATTTTACTTTACGGAAAGGTTACCAGTAATCAATCTAATCAACCATTATGAACTGAAATAAATCAACGCATTAACTTTAACTTTCATAATTTCTGTCAGTGAGATTGAAGAGAGGCTGAATGCCGTCTCTGAGTTGTGCAGCACAAGTGCTTCATGTCTGTCACCCTTAAAGAGTCTACTGTCTCAGCTTCCTGACTTGGAACGAGGCTTGTGTACAATTTACCACAAAAAGGTTGGTTTTGGTATCAAGAAGATGCATGTAAAACGATCAATATGAATGATCGATCCATTCCTTAAAAGGAAGAAAGCACACGAACCCAAGAGGCGAGGTCTAAAGCTTGAGGAACTCAGGATCTCGAATTATAAACCGAGGACACGCCTTGTAAATATGTACAGGATTGTACATGACAAGGTACATTTTCCGTATGATAGAAGTCACGAAGTGCCCGCAGCCCTAATCCTCCACCTCAACATGCACAAGCAATTCTTTCAAACACGAAGTCGTACGAAAATAAAAAATGTCACTGTTAAATGTGAAGTATCTAAGTTGAGAGTTTCGTGCATTTCAGGACATTAGTGAGCTGTAATAACCTCACACTGCAATAAAAGCTGAGCGTGGTCGATGTCCCCAGTACAAATCTACTGTAAAAAGAAACATATCTTTATGACTTCTTAAATAAACTTTATTTAAGTGTCATTGGGTCTAGCATTTCGGCTAAAGGTTGGTTTACACGTACGGCGCAAGCATAAGCATAAGAAACCAACGTATAAACCGGGGCGACACAAGCATAAGTGCAAGCATAAACGCAAGCACAAGAAAAGGAAATCGTTCCTTTTTCTTGTGCTTGTGGTTATGCTTGCATTGTTGCGTCGCCCGTGTAAACCGGGATAACGTGAGCATAAGAACAAGAGAAGAACAAGCAACGGCATCTTCTCGTCGTCTGGGATTTAAAATTTTGGCGCTTATCGCACATGTAAACCAGCCTTAAATGTTGCAAAACATTAAAATTAGATTTGTATCTCTAGGAAACCATGTTAATTTTGTTGTGTCTATATTTTTTTGTCACTTGATTTTACATGTAGATGTTAATTAGGGATTTCATCCTGTTTTTAACATTTTTTCCAGTGTACACCAGCAGAGTTTGTAACAATAACAAAATCCCTTGTGAACATCAGCAAGCACATACAATCAACCCAGGAAGTTGCTACAAGCAGAATTGAGTCTCCACTTATAAGGACCGTCTTCACAGAGGTAACGATCAGTGAGCCAGTCAGTCAGACAGCCAGTTAAGAAAGTAAATAACCCACTGATCGATCGATCAGTCAGTCAGTCAGTCAGTCAGTCAGTCAATCAGTAAGTCAGCCAGTCAGCTAGTCAGTCAGTCAGTCAGTCAGTCAGTCAGTCAGTCAATCAATCAGTAAGTCAGCCAGTCAGCTAGTCAGTCAGTCAGTCAGTCAGTCAGCTAGTCAGTCAGTCAGTCAGTCAGTCAGTCAGGCAGGCAGTCAGTCAGTCGGTCAGTCAGTCAGTCAGTCAGTCAGTCAGTCAGTCAGTCATTTATCCACGATGAATGTGACGGAACGAAGAAAATCTCTTGTACCATCGCCAAACACATTTAATCAAACCAGGGAGTTGCTAGGAATAGAAATGCGTTGGCCTTTCTGAGAAGTGTCTGCACTGTGGTATGTGAATGAACAAAAAGACTGTAGCAATAACAAAGCCTCTTCTAAATGTCACCAAGTACATTCAATCAAACAACAAGTGAAAGCGTCTTCACTGAGGAATGTAAACCACTGCACATGTTATAAGAGTAAGAGAAGTATCGCATAAGCCGTGCGTCACCTATAAACCTGGGGTCTAATCAAAACGTTATCACATTTCATAACCGTATAAATCTCCCTGTTATATTTCAGGTCCCAAGTTACCTGGATGATGTTGAAAATTTTCTTAGATTAATTAATGAAAAGGCTGCCAAGTAAGGAACGTTCTATTTTGCTTTGTAATGTTTTTATTTCATAAAAGTTTTGACCGTGCTTAGTTTCTGTACGTCCTACACCAGGCTGGTTCAATATACGTGTGTTGACTTTCGTTTTGTTGTTTTAGGGAAGATGACAAAACCAAGTTATTTGAAGACAAAACACAGTTTCCAGCGATCATGAAATGCACTTTGGTGAGGCGTTACATAGAGTACTTAGCGATGCTGCTGTATCACACAGCTTTGCCACAGTCGTTGCATAATTTATACAACTTAAGGACAAGTACACCGTGAACTATTCTGGTATTGCAATTTGCCTGACTGTGCGATGTTTGTGTGCATAAATAGGAAATTGAAAGGATTGAAGCAGACTTGAAGAGTCACCGTTCCGAGTTCAGACAAGTGTTGCGGCATCCATCACTGGACTATTGCTGTGTATCAGGAAATGAGGTATGAGATGTTTGGTCAGCGGAGTAGAGCGGCCTGTGTACACGCTGGGGAGTGGGGGGGGGGGGGGGGTGGTGTTAGGCTACCGGAACGTTGCCTTTTTGTTTGCCATCTTATAGACGGTGCCTCTTAATACAAAGGTATATTTACATTGTTCAGGCTTTTTTAAGACTTGATGAAAGAGGAGATCTTACCAAGGGCTGGTGGAATCCAAAAATAACGTTAGGGGTGACTGCGCATTTTCAGAAATAAATAAGCAACAGGAATTCTTTAAAGCTTTAAAAGACGTAGCAATAATGACGTTTCTTTCCAGATTGAAGCTTGACTATCTCTGAAAAACGTGTAATTACCCCCAATTTGTTGTTATTGGCCTGTCCCAGAGCGTCAGACCCGGTCATGAGTTGTGTTGACAAAAACAATAAAGCGACAGTGGCCCTTGCTAAGATCTTCTTTTCCCTTACAGCCATTAACTGCACAAAGTACTTCAGTATTAGCAGGCACCATCCTACAAAAAGAAAAAGAAAAAAGAAAAGACGAGTTTCTTGGACCATCCCGTGATCCTCAGAACGTATGCTTGCTAACTAAAAAAAGGCACTCTCCTTAAACAGGCATTTAAAGGCCATCCGGGTTGCTTTGAACCTCATTATGAAAGCGAGGCTAAGTGCAATTTTTTATTATGAAGATTAGTTTTCATTCATATGCAAACAAACTAATTTTCATGTGAAATGATTTGCACTAAGCCTGGCTCTAATATTGAGGTTCACAGCAACTCGGCAATGGCCTATTATATCGGTAACTGTTTCTGTCCATAACAACGCTATAGTCAGTGTATATTTCCGTATTCATCCACGTCTAAGACGCTTACAAGAAAAACTATACGTACTCTGCGGATGCTTGTACCCAAGCGGAACTGCACCCCTAAACTTTACGCCTTGTTTCCCATCCTCAATGTGCACCTTATCCAGCATCATCGCAATGGTTAAATTTTTCTTAGATTTGCTCTTTTAGCAAATATAGTTACTAATTCAGTTTGTGGTAAATGCTGTCTTTTTCAGTTCTTGATTGAAGTTAGAAATGCAAATTTAAAGATGGTGCCTTCTGACTGGATCAAAATCAGCGCGTAAGTATCAACAAGTCTTATTCAGCATAATAAACAGCTCCACAGGAAAGAACTGCTCAGTAGCTTTAATTTGAATGTCATACTTTAGGATTTCATCGACATACTCAAAAATGGAAACCATCTTTTACAACACCACGTGAAAGTACTGTTCAGTAGCTTTCATTTGAATGGTCACACTTTAGGATTTCACCCACAGACTCAAAATTTGAGAACCTCCTTTTACAGCGTAAAAACAGTACCGCATTAAAGTGCCTTCATTTGATTGGTCACAGATTATTAGGATTTTATAAACAGACTCAAAGATTTAAGACCACATGAAATCTTTGGCTTAGATTACGTATTGATGGATGAGAAGAAATGAGTTATTTTTATAGCTGCCTGTTGTAATTTTCTAGCACCAAGCAAATGTCCCGGTTTAGGACGGCATTTGTGGAGGAAAAGTTCAAACTGTTGTGTCAGTGGAGGGAACAGCTGACCATCGCATCACACGAGGCATGGCTGGAATTTCTGTCACTTTTCTCAGAAGGCTGCTCCAGATATCGCCGCGCTGTGCAGTGTATTGCTACCCTTGACTGTCTGTTTTCATTGGCTGTTGTTGCTAAGCAACCGGGTTTTGTAAGGTATGACGAAAGGTCGTCTTGTTATTCAAAGAACTTTATATTGTGCATGTATTTATTGAGTCTGTTTACGATCTTTCTACTACTATGGTTGCACTCTTTTTAACGAACTATCTTGATGGTATTTCGTATTTATTTGTTTCTAAATTTTTATTCGTACATGGTTTTCTATCTATATTATTACCAGTATTAGTTTAATGTATATGTATATTATAGTTTTAGTACATTGTTGTGCTCAGGGCTCCCATTGTTAACAGACAGCTTTTTGCATCTGAAGGGGCTACCCTGAGCTTTATAAATCAATAAAGGTTCTTCTTCTTCTAACATCATACTGAGCTATTTCACACAACGCTTTCCTCGAGAAACTTGTGTATTTTCAGTGTAAATGCTTTGTAGCGAACTACAAGGATCTTCACCTTGGAGGAAAAAAGCACAGCCAGTGGCTGTGGTTAATGTTTATTGGCATGTCTGATCTGGCATGGAATGTAAGGGATTTTCTTATTTTTGGCTAAAGCTCGGAAGCAATCTTTAATTAATTTTCATACTTCCGTGAACTAGATTACCTCCGGGAAACAATGCATCTAAGGGTCGCTTCTCCACTTTTGTTGATTTCTAAGAACAGGGCTGCAAATAACTAACGGGCAGGCACCGGTCATGTTGTCCGGTCAAACAAGTTTTTGCTCGGACACTACCCGTTTTTGGCCGGTCAAATTGTAACAGTCGAAACTCTTGCGATGGTGAACCCAGATTGCACAGTAATCCTTTTATAACAAAAAAAAAAAAAAAAACGACTGAATCCAAGTCGGTTTGGCAATAAAAATTACAAGTTACATGTAATAGATTTACTACTCTTTACTGCGAAGCAGCCTCGCATTCAGTACGTAGAACGGTTACGCAAGATACAACCGCAATTGTCTGTTTTACTTTACATCTGGCCAAATCACTTATAATTAAATACAATTACACTTTGGCAATCGCCACATCATTTCTACAACTGAACTTTAAGTAAAATGTGCAGAATATATGAAAGCTGAAGGGTTCAATCGATCTCTTAATTAATTTGAAAAAAAGAAGGTCACTGAAACGTAAACATAAACAAGAAACACAACTTTAATTCATAAATTATCGTCTTAGGGTTTTGAAATTCGGCAGCACTGTATGCAATTGTATTAAATGCATGGCGTCTTATTCCAAGTACAATTGTTGCGCTCGCTGACTTTCTTCCATTTAGAATCCCTTTAAGACGACCTTATTCTTCCACTTTTTGTGTTATACGCTCCATTTTTGAGTTGCATCAAGTGATGAAATCACCAGAAAGCTTAGTAACCAGGTTGTGCCGGAAGTAACGTATAGTTTGTTTGCTTTTCGCACTTTGCAACAAATGCTACGTGGAGTATTCTTGGTGCCGCGAGATTATTCTTCGTGAGGGTGCTTTCCGGTCATTCAATCAATCAAACAAACAATCAATCGCTTTATTTAAGACTCAATCATGGTATCTAGCCAAAGGTAAAACCCTCTACTACATGTAATTGAAAATAACGGAAGACACGATGATTTGCGATCGCGACAGGACTTGATGACATCGTGGAAATGTGCAACTACCGGGAATTTCTCGACCACTAATTTGTCTAATTTTATATTTGTTTTTTTTTTCTTTTGGAAACATGAATGTTGTCCCTCGTGATTATCAAATAGTTTTAAAAACTTAAAATTTCTCTGAACGAATCGGTAAAGGACCGGACAAGATGTCCGGCAATCCAAGGATTTGTCCGGTCAATAACCAATTTTGACCGGACATTGTCCGTTGACCGCCCGTTATTTGCAGCCCTGTAAGAAGCTTTTTTTAACTACTAAAATGTCCGGACAGAAAAGGTTGGACAAAATCATTCGAAAGTGTGATTCCATGCTCTAGGATAACAAATTCAAGTAAGGGAGTTCAACATCAAATTCAGTTTTGATTTGTCTTTTATTCGAAGTATGTGGTGTAGTTTGTTTCGTTCAAACGGAACTGTCGCTTCGACAAAAATGATATTTAAACGTTGTATCGTCTGGGAGTGTTACATCCAAAATGCGAAAAGAAATGTCTTCCTTTTATCGTTATAGGCCTGTTGTGAAGGACAGTGAAGCTTATATTTACATCAAACAGGGACGTCACCCTGTGATTGATCATCTGCTACCAGAGAATGAACAGTTTGTTCCAAATGATACACACATGAATGTGAGTCGATACCGTCTATTACTGTTATTATAATCAATTACTCACTTTATAATAGGTCGTATAAACTCCGATCAAATCTTCCTGTGACAACCTCCAACCCAGTTGATAAGCACTCATAAACCGTTACCAGTAAGGCTGGGAACCTTTCTTCAAACGGCGTTGTCCTACACAAGGCCGTATAACTCGTAGGTGATTCTCTTAGAGTGTTCTAGTGGTAAATCAGTTGGAACCTGGGTTAATAAAGATACCTGATTTCTATGCCGAGCTTTCAGCTCTAGGCTCGCCGTACTGTTCTTTCCATGCTTTTGGGAAAGGAATATATGAATTAAGAACTCTACAGAAAAGGCTATTTGATTTCCAAGTACCACCTTCTTTATGGTGCATGCGCAAATTGCAATGCAGTTCGTCAGTCTCGCATTGCATTTCTTTTCATGGCGCGTCAAACTGTTAGCGTGTGAATACTCATTCTTACAGGTCAGCGGCAATCGTTGTATGATCATAACCGGGCCAAACATGGGTGGAAAGAGCTCTTACATCAAACAGGTGAATGTCATTCCTTACTCTTTTTGTTTTGGAAAATCTTTCTTGCAACTTGAGTCGATAGCACTTCATCCAAGGATTTGCATCCTGCTACACCGATGTTGGATCAATTGAAACAAAGTTTGTTGTTGTTTGTTGTACAATTCGGTGGCAAACCTGAAAAACAAACGTTAGTTAATCAAATAGTAAACATCGATACTTAAAAAAGATATTTGTTTTTAAGAGTCGAAATCACCCTTTAAAGAATTGTTTTTTTGTTTTTGTGAAGTGAAAATAAAGCCTCACTCTCTCTACCCCCCTCAGGTTGCTTTGATTGTTATTCTGGCCCAGACCGGCTCTTTTGTGCCAGCGGAGGAGGTAGAAGTTGGAGTTCTGGACGCGGTTTTTACAAGGTAAAAAATGACAAGCGTAAACATTTTTTTCTCGAACAATCTGGTACCAGGAGTTTGAGTAGCAGCTCAGAGCACGTTTGGTATATACTAAAGGCCTATAGGATATTTTGTTTATGGGCTTTTTGTTTTTCATTTATAGGATGGGAGCAACGGACAACATTTACAAAGGACAAAGTACGTTCATGGTCGAACTGCAGGTAACTTTTCATTTCCAGTTTAACTACAAGTTATAATACAGGCTGTAAAATTTCTTTATTGTGACTGGTCAAGAGTAGAGGTATTTCGACTTAAAATGATTAAACGTAACTCTGCAGGGCAATTTCAACTCAGTTGAGGTGGTACAAAGTCAATTTTCCAAATAAAATGGCTGTTGTCAGCCGATAGCTGGATCAGCTTATTATTTCGGACGATTTTTAAACTATCAATTACCTGACAGTGTACAAACTTCGTTCATATTGTCAGTAGAAATACAAACGACGAGAGAAAGGGTTTGATGATGAGGATATCCAACTGCAAAAGGGAGTCAACGAAAGTTGTTAACAAGGCGTGAAAAAGAAGGATCAGGAAATTTGTGTTTCCGAAGGATGTTTTAACATAGGGTGAAACAGTGATTGACTTATATTTTACTTGAAACAGGAAACATCAGAGATTATTGCCCAGGCCACTTCAAAGTCACTGGTCATCCTGGATGAGTTGGGCCGGGGCACTAGTACCCATGACGGCACGGCCATTGCCCATGCTACTCTTCATCACTTCATTAGTAAGGTACTCAACTGGTGATTTGTTGGACAAACTTTAACTCGCTTGTTTTGGTAGAATGAAGCGCTGATAGATTGACAAGAGCACGAAGCAAAATGATTGTAAAACATTCTTTTAATAAGATTTAATCTAGAAATACAGTTGACCATAAAAATAAACGAAAAAATGGAACGACTTTTCGGTGACAACTTGGCACCATTATCAAGTAAAGAATGTAACAGAAAAGGTAATTTATACAGAAATTAAAGGTGTGAAATAGCAGCCATTTGGAGTCGCGTGCTTTAAGGGAGAAAAGTGTTTTTTCTGATATCAAAATCCTTCTCTGTCTGTCGTGTTACTTTGGCAATAGCAAGTGCCTAAATGCATTCTGGCAGCTTTGAATGTTAGCTGCTTTATTAACTGACAGACTGAAAGGTTTCAAAAGAAGAACGGAATTCTCAAGGCAAAATAAGATAATGAGTTATTTTTCCAACAGGTGTGTAGCCTGACTTTATTCGTCACGCATTATCCGTCACTAGCTGAACTAGAAGTCATCTTCCCGAAGCAAGTCACCAACAATCACATGGCGTTTTTGACGTCACAAGAGGAAGAACAACAGCAAATTGCCAAACAATGTACTGAGGGAGGGGAGGCACACAGTGTACCTTCAGTTACTTTCCTGTATCACTTGGTTAATGGGGCCGCGGCAAGAAGCTACGGCCTAAATGTCGCTCGTTTGGCAGGAATACCGAGGGAAATACTCAATTTGGCGGCTGAAAAATCACATGAACTGGAGAATATGATTCTGGCGAGACGGTAGGTTATATATATAAAAAGATATGTATTGAGAGGCATTTGGAAAGAATGTGAATTGAAAATATTATAAAATTGACGCTGTAAGATATTTTAAACCGACGTTTCGGCAATGCTGCCTTCTTCAGGGTACCTTGAAGAAGGCAGCATTGCCGAAACGTCGGTTTAAAATATCTTACAGCGTCAATTTTATAATATTTTCAATTCACATTTATTAACTACGCTGTGCAGTATTACAATCTTTATTAGTCATTTGGAAAGCCTGCGTTTTCGAACGAAATAGGAGACTTACACCTTTTTTATATTTGTTTCTTGTGTTTCGTCGTTTCCTTTGGGCAGATTTGGTATTTTCTCTTGAGGTCGTTATTTTTAGAAAGATATTCCAGTGAACAGCACCTTAGTAGTACGTAAATTAACTCATAGCAGGCTTGGCGCTTCGTTGGTTGAGGGTTAATATACGACCCTGATCGATCTCGGGAAAAATGTTAACCTCTGGAAATAAGGAATGGTGTATACCGATTGCTAGAGAATAACGAACCCTGTCTTAGCAGAAAAAGGAATAATGAGTATTGAGAAAAATCTGCAGTGCCGCGACATAATTGGTCAGCAAAAAGAATCCAGGAATGATGAATATTGGAGGCGTAATTATTATTATGGTTGTCATCTTTTCTTTCAGCTGTCTTAAGACTGGTTTTCAAGAAATCTGTTCAAATTCTCAAGTGGCACGTGAATCCATCAAGCATCTTAGGACTTCCTTGGAAAAGATTGCACCTGAGCTAACACGGACATGAGGCGAGAGATTTTGGCCCTTGACATTAGAGAGAATCTACGTTTTGAACTGAACGCGTACTGGCACAGGTAAAGAAAATGAATTTCAGACTTGACCCAGATTTGTACCCCCTCGATGTGATAGGGTAAAATGTGTACTGAGCTGTGTCTATTCAGTTGCGAGGCTCATTTTGAGCTTACAATGACAAAATGAACAAAACTACGAAATAGTGCATCATAAAAAAACGACTCTTGCCTCGAAGGTTGCGAGTGGTTTTCCGTCACAGTTAAACGGTGGATGAGCCTGCTGAGTTATTGCTGTGCGGATCAGGGTTTTTATGTTGACACTTGAGCAAACAAAGTTGCTGTGACACACTACGGAGTAACTTTTTTTCACCATGTGATATTATACGCTCTTAGAGAAGAAATATAAGGTGTTTTATTTTGTATACTATGACTACGTGCTATTCAAATGAGGTATTATCAAATGTTGTTAATACCGTAAAAAACAAAAACAAACAAACAAACAAAAGCGAGGTAAGTAATTGTTTCATAGCGAGTACCAAAAACAGTACATTTACCTAAACATTATGTTGTCCATGAAAAAAAGCTTTCCCTAACAAGGAAAGTTGTCATGAAGCCTTAAAAGTTTATTAAAACTATAGTTTAAAAAAAAAAACGTTTAATGGTTTCCTACACTTCACAAAACTACTATATTTCAAAATAAAACTTTGGTTTTCTTCAGTTTGTTTCTATTTACCAAGTGAGCCATTGTAGACTTGCTGAAAAAGTGTTTCACCGCTGGCGGCCCAGTTCAAAAACTCTTCACGACAAATCTTAAATAACGAAAAACTCCAAAATTGATAATTATTTTTAGTTCTATCCTTCATACTTGCATCTTAGCGGATACAGAACCGGCTGTTTTGCCCTGTCAAGCATAATGCTTGATAGCCTCAAAATACAGTCGCTTTCCTGGCTTCTTTTCACCTTTCTTGGGCGGGGTTCTCTTAGGAGAATTGAGGATATTAGAACAACCTTCTTTGCCTGGTTCTTTAACACATTCGACGTACTTCTTGATGTGCTCCTGCAGGAAAGCAAGGGGCGAGGATCCTTGCGTCAAAACCTAAACGGATTGAGAAGAAACCGAAAATAAGTCAAGACAAGGTAATCAGGAGGCAGAGGACTCGTTCAATCCAGTGTTACAAAAAATAATCCGAATTGCTGATTCAAACTAATTAACTTACTTTCCCAAAGTCCCGAAAAGTAATTAACTTATCTGTTCCGCGGAGAACAAAAAAACGCCTGACAGAGTCTCCGACGAGAATCGAACCCAGGACCTCTCGTACACTTGTCACTGACTGAGCTTTCTGGGAAACTGGTAACGAGCAAGACTGCATGCTGCTCGGGTTAATACCATGGTGACGTGTCCAGCTGATAATGGCATGATACGTTGTGTTGCTACATGAAATGATATATCCTTTTGCTAAGTGACATGGATCTTGTTGCTAAGTGACATACCCTTAACTTTTCGCTGACTACAATGACAGCAAACTGCTATGACAATGTTTTTGTGATTGGGCAAAACAAATCTGAGTTGTTAGCTCAGCGATTAGCTTATCTTCTTGTTGGTTTGTACCAGATTGTTTCCTCTTAATTACATTACCTGGTAATGAAAATCTTTGAGGTTGAACTTTTTGCTCAAAGCAGAAGTTGTGTGTTCTCTGGCTTTTAGAATTCCTAACCTTCCAACCATGTACCCTGTAGCCTGTCCTGGCCAGCCTTGATAACGTGTTACCTTGTAAGATTAAGAAGTGACAGTGTTGATAAGTGAAATCCATACGTTGGCATAAACACTGGTTTTGTTGGGCATGATTGAGGAGGAGGACAGTGTTACAAAAGTAGTATTAACGTCATCATCACCATCGTCGACATTATCGTCGCCTTCGTTATCAACAGATCGTCGTCACTGTCATTCGCCATTATTTCCTAATCATTATTATCATCATGTCCATTTATCAATATAACAAGGTTCATTTTGTTACCTCTTTCCGAGCGAAGTCAGATTCATCCCAAGCATAATCTGCAAACATTTTCAAAGCGTCGTCTCTCTTCAGTCCCTTGTAGTGCAGCCCTGTGTCTATAATCAGTCTTAGTGCTCGCAATATCTGAAAGGAAAAAAAGGGGCAAAAAAGTGGTCCCAGTTTCAAATTTAGGGGCTTTAAACCAATTTTCTGTGGTCCGGAGTTTTAGTGGAACAAATGACTATTGACGTAAAGAACTTTCTGTTGAATTATTTCCTTAATTGTTGATGTTTACGTAAAATTACCGCTAAACCAGCTCGGTGTTAGTCTGTCAAAGTCCCGCTCTGACCACCTGTTTGAGTTGCTTCGCGCTGTGAATGCTAAGCCCAACTGAAGGTTCGTTTATAAGTAAGATTATTGGTGTAACTTTTATCGCACACACTCAATTTTTCTCGCGCGACTGCGATTTGAAACCGCTGTGAACAGTATACCACTATCACTCACTGAGGGCAAATAAAACGCATTTATGTCCCTTTTAAAGTGTCATAATTTACTTGCCTGTTCCTTCAACATGCCGTATCTTTGCATTGGTTCGTCGTCATAAACATCTGTATCATCTGATATCAGCGGATTTTCGGCGTACAGCGCCCAGCCTTCGACATACGCTGTGTAGAATGTTCTAGAAGCTAACCAGGCAATCGGACCACCACAACTGTCTGGGAAATTTTCTTGAGCTCCTTGGATCTATAATGGTTTTAAAATGTTCAATACTAACTATATTTGGTTCTGAATTGGTAGAAAAACGGAAATTATTAAAAACTGGTTCATTGTATAACGCATTCCTGGGATTTGATTGGCTTAGCAGCCGTGGTATATAGAGCCATTATACCATGCCAGGGAAACGGCGACCATTAGCTAAATTGTCTTTCGGTTGTTTTTGCAAAGTCCACTCAGCAAGATCCACAGCAATATGTCTTGATTGGTCTTAATAAAACAATTATTCCACTCTCGCTTGTTTGATATGAGATGATTATAGCATACTCGGCGCTACGTGCCTCGTTGGCTATCCATCATCTTATATCCAACGCGTGCCCGTGGAATAACTGTTAAATATACTTCGGGTTGATATCGTCCTCCAATAACTGACTCCGTCCAAAGCACGAATCGTTAAGAAAGCCTTTTGTTTTTACCCACAGTATAATGAGTTTTGTCTTGCGCTTGGTTAAGCGGCCATACCTCATGTTCTAATTTGTTCTCTCCTAGTCCTCCTTCAGTGATATGCGTCGGGTTAGGGGGGGGGGGGGGGTGGTGGGGGATACTCGGGTATACTGGTGACGGAAGAGTGCGAATGAGCCATGTTGCGGTTACACTATTACGCCCAATTACGCTAAAGCTGGACCCCAAAAGGTTCATCGGACCAGAACATAATCCAAACAAGCTCATTCTTCTCCACTTAGTAACCTTTAAAAAGTCTGCCAAAATCTTTCCAGAAAGTCCGCCGGAATTTCGAATCTCTTTCTCTAAAGGGGCCCAATTGCCTTTTTTTTTTTTACCTCAGTAGGCTCACGCACCACCACCACCACCTTACCCCAGGGGAGATTTGTGCCAATTGCGGTTTTCCAGTTTTAAAACCATGGCAAAATGTCTATTCCACTTATTTCAGGGTTCACACGGTCTTGAAAAGACGGATGTAATGGTTTGGGTCATGGAAAAGTCATGAAATTTTAAAATTTTCCCCAAATTGTATTCAGCTGATGGTTGAAAAGTAAAGAAATTTAGGAAACTTAGCATCAAAACGTTCAGCCAGTCGTGCATTTTACTCATTGTCAGCTGTCAATTTTGAGGTCATGGACTTGGCTTAAAAGCCATAGAATTTTCGTTCCTAGTTTCCCCTGTATTCACCTCAAGGTGGTGCCCTGGCCGAACCTCGTGTGCACTAATACTCCACTCGGAAGACTTGGGACCCATCCTGTCCATGAAGAATGGAATATTGTAATAGGCAGGCCGAGAACACGTGGGATCACTCGAGGTGTAACTCTGAACGCCCGTGGATGGGTTGAAGTCAGGTCGCAAATCAACTGGGCAGTTTGGTGTCGAGTCTTTATCTCCGGTGAAGTAAAACATGTCCACTATTTTGGGGCTTATGAGGCTCATCACCTTAAACAGAGCACAAGTGAAGGCTAAGTAAATGAGGAAGGAAGGAAGGAGGGAGGGAGGGAGGGAGGGAGGGAAGGAAAGGAAGGAGGGAGGGAGGGAGAGAGGAAGGAAGGGAGGGAGGGAAGTAGGAAGGAAGGAAGGAAGGGAAGAGAAGAGAGGAGGAAGGACGGAAGGAGGAAGGAAGAACTTTATTTAAGTGTCTAAATAGATAACAAGAAAGCTAAACAAAAAATTTATTAAAATCAAGCCAATTTAACGTGTGACACAGATGACACAGGCAATTGAGACCCTCATAAATAGGCCATTTCAAGTAGCGTTGAACCTCATTATAAAAGCGAGGCTAAGTGCAAAGTTTTTGTTGTGAAAAGTAGTTTTCATTCATATGCAATCAACATTTATTTTCATATGAAAAGCTTTTGCACTTAGCCTCGCTTTCATAATGAGGATTACAGCAACGTGGAAATGGTCTAATGATTTACCCCTCCCTCTTTCTAAGTGATGCCTCAAGGTAGGTACTTCTCTTTTTACACAGGTCTTTGAACGTTCCAAGGGGAGGTTAGATTGAGAGGGCATTTTATTTCAGGAAATCAGGTGATTCAGTGGTCATCCTCGTAATCCTTTTTTCCTTCATCTTACCATTATTGTTATCATCCCCCAAAAAGGAGGCTCTTTATATCTGCAACCATAATACATCCCCTTATCCACTTGGAACCGTCCCTAATCAGCTGATTATATGATACATTACCATTCTAGAATGATGATTATTCTAGAAAGTGACGCAGGCATACTGCCTGCGTCACTTTCTCGAATAATCATCATTCTCATTCATTCACCAGGCTGGAATATACCATCACATTTCTTTCATATTACCATTCTAGTTTCCTTAAACCAGCTTTGTAGAGCTTTCCATCTCATGGGACAATATTTCTTAGCTCCTTCAATAGTGCCACATCGTACATGTGCCTGGTCATCTGACTCGTTTGCAGGAAACTCGTCTTTATTGAAGTAATTATCAGGTGAGTCTAACTTGCTTCTGAATTCTTTGACAGCTTCGGTTTCGTTGTCTTTTCCAGTAAAGTTCTTAGCTGCTTTTACGACCTAAGGACGTACCAACCAAAATGAATTTACTTTTGATGATACAATGTTAAGTAGCAAGTGCTCTTATCCCAGGATGCTAAATTCCTTTGCTCGAGGCTTCATACAACGAGCCCAAAACTTAATACAGCGAACGTTAAGATTGTTTTGTCCATTGTTACTCTAGCTTAGGAATAACAGCATCATTCAAAATATCGCTTTCAAAAGAACGGAGAATCTGAAACAGAATGTTGCTGACGCGGGTGACTTGTCTAAAAAAGGAAGAGTTCCTAACAAAACGAGAATTAAAATTTATTCTACAAAATCGAGTCGTTCGTGAGCGCGTGAATTCTTTCTCAACGAGGCGAGAAATGACAAATGTTCCTAACGTAGTGGGAAAAAACGTTTCCGTTAAATTAATCATGATTTTCATCACCTATTTCGCGAGACTATTGTATCTCGTAGGATCTAAATCCTACACCTAAGTACCAATACTTCAGCTAGTGAAATGCCTATCCAGCCTGAAAAAGGTACTCCTTTAGGGTGGAGCCCCCCTGTATAGTTCATTATAGAGAGTACCCCCCCGCCCCCCCACCCCTGGGGAAAACTGTGAAAGCCGAGCCAGGGCTAAAGGCCAACTAAAGATTTTGTAATCCTTCGATATTTCCGTGAGTTTCTCCTGCGGTTTTGTGCTAAGGAATCAAAATGCTTTTTTATTGCGTTAAACGAGACATTTTACCTGTGGATAAAGTTTATTCAGCTGTTCGTATCCCAGTTTGTTGACTTCATCCGGTGTCATCTCATTGGTCGTAAAATATGGCATTATCATGGTGTATGCTTTTTTACCATCCAGCATATCACCGGTAGGCAGCATTTTGTTGGTTGGCCAAGATGTGTTTTCTTTACCATCAACCCACACATGATCCAGTGGCAGAGTGGCTAGGCCGCTTGAAAAGTTGCTTGGGACACAATGGCGGTAATGTTCGTGCTCCAAATATCTGTGAAGAAAACAGGGACAATTTTGTTCGATCATGGATCTTTAATTTCGGTTATGATGCAAACGCTTAGCGACGAAAAACACACGATATAGTAGAAAGAAGCTTATTAATTTTAAAAAGGTATGTTAATATACGTCTTATTGATCGATTGTGGGACAGAAATATTCAGATTTCAGATCTCCAGGGATTGGCATCTCTGCATTTGAAAATTTTCCAAAATAAGAGCAGACCATGAAAATGCTTGCTGCAGAGCATGAGACAGAGGTAGGCCGGCAGCGGCCTGGGACTGTCCAAAAGTCCTTCGATGAACGAATGTTAGGTAGGGACATTAGCAGAACAGGAGCCCGTTTCTCGAAAGTTCTGACCGATAAGCGGGCGTTTTCGCCAGTGCGCTTTTTATAGATTGATTGTAATTTCCCCGATGTGTTTCATAAAATAAGAACTTTCAAAAAATCAATAAAATTTGAGTCTCTGTTAGAGAAACTTGTTCACGTAGAACAGTGTGCGGTCCCGGTTAAATTGGCCCCATGCCCAAGAGTTTGCTTGGTCATTTTAACATGATTACATTTTAAAGATTAAAAATTCAGCGACGTGAAAGTTTTGTGTTTACAGATAATTCGGATAGCTTGAAATATTCTTGAAATGAGACGCGGAAATAAAAGTTGGATATCAAGCTGTGAATGTGACATGATTCTTTTCGAAAAAAGATTACAACATACTTTTGTCTGTTTGTCCATAAGGTGCAACGTAGAAACTTTTGGTAAAATGAGTATAAAGTTTCAACCAACATTGAAATATCAATCTCGTTTGTTTAATCAGGAAAATTGCATGGATACATGCCTAGCTTAGTTTACATAATGCGACATGCGGGCCTGTTCATTTTAATTTCAAATTCAATTCGAGTCGGCCAGAAATAATTGCTTTTGTGCAGGTGGAAACAAATAATTTTTGCCCATCATTAGCCAGCAAAACTGAATAAAAAATGACCAATTTTGAAAAGGAGAATGAAAACCAATACTCGACAAAAGGATCTATATGTTCTGCCAATGTGGACCTCATTCAGGATGCCGAACATACAATCAGTTCATATATTGCGCTGGCTCCAAATGTCATTTTATCTATCACAGCATTACTTGGAAATGTTTTAATTTTACTCGCTCTCCGTCGGGTACTGCTGCTTCATGCGCCATCAAAACTCTTATTTCGTTGTCTTGCCATCAGTGATCTTTGCGTTGGCGTCTTTTCCCAACCTCTTTTCATCATCCATGTTCTATCAGTCATCAACAAGCGCTGGGAACTTTGTTTTATCAGCGAACGTTTGGCGTATATCACCAGTGCTGCTCTGTGTGGTGTTTCGGTGTTTACACTTACCGCAGTAAGCGTAGACAGACTTCTGGCCTTAAAACTTAAGACTCGTTATAGAGAACTTGTAACTGTTAAACGAGTACGGTTGGTTGTTATCTTTGTATGGCTTGTAAGCTCTGGCAATGCTCTATTGTACCTATGGGATCCGATTATTTACCTTATAGGCTGCTGTGTGGTGATAGCTATCGCTGTTTTAATCGCAACCTTTAGTTACTCTACAATCCACCTCAAACTTCGTCATCAAAAGTTACAAGTTCAAGATCATTTGAAACCAGGAGGGCGGTTGGCAGGCAGGTTCAATATGAACAAGTACAGGAACACAGTGTATAATGCCCTTTGGGTTCATCTAACATTGGTAGCTTGCAATGTGCCGTTTGTCATTGTGACCACAGCGAAAACGATTCATGGCATAAGTCCATCTCTTTTTGTGGCTGAAGCCTTCGCTGCCACATTGGTTTACCTCAACTCATCTCTGAACCCAATTCTTTATTGTTGGAGAATCAAAGAGGTGAGAGAAGCAGTTAAAGAGACGGTGGTGAGATTATGCTGTCGCTGAAGAGTGTTTTAAGTCTTGGAAGTTTGTTCTAAAGTTGCGATACACTGTTAGACAGAGTGCCTCTCAGGACATGTTCTCGCTTGAGCATTGCAAATTTCCATGCGAGTGTCGCAACCCGGTGTGCAAGTTTTATTTATTTCAAAACCCCTTTGAAGTGCTTCTTCGTTGGTTAGTTGCTCGAGCACAGTTCAAACCTACAATTAAGCCATTAAATTAGAAAAGTAACGAGCGCAAAGCAACAGCAAGCCTTTTTTTTTTTTCGGATTTAGCATCCTTTTACAGTGGTTACTTTCAAGTTGTGCCATCCTTGATCTTAGTCGTCCTTCGCACGAAATCGAATGTCTCGTCACTCGCTGAGCTGATCGGAAAGACGAAGTCGAGCGCCCTTTCGAGATCGGCCTCAAGCCTTCGAATCAAGGACAACGATAAACATGATGAGGATTGGGACGACGCTGGGTGGTCACTTCTTACGTATTTCGTATATTAAACGTACGGTATACGCCATACATGAAAACATACGTAAACGATTTCTAAAACTGAGATTGGTCCACACGAATTCCCAGCCCAAATTTTGCCCAAATCCCAAATTTTACTGCAAATACTATTCCCGGGCCAAAAATCGCAAGAAATCCTGGTAAGAGATCAAAACAGAGCTTTAGTGATATCTTTTAAAGATACTATCGGATAAGCAAATCAATAATAAACAATTATCCACCGAAGCGGAAGTGAAGTTTTGGATATTTACCATTATTAAAAACTGGATCATTGTATAATGCATTACCAGAGTTTTGATTGGTTTAGCGTCCATGGGATATCAGCCATGTACCATGTACCAATTAAATCGTGTTCTTGTCTTTCTTGAACTGACATGAAATCAGTGAGATCTTACTGATCTCGGTTGTTTTTGGTATAACAATTATTAGACTCGCGCTTGCTGGATACCAGATCGTTATAGCCAGTTCGGTGTTACGTGCCTCGTTGGCTATCTATCATCTCAAATCCAACTCAAGCTGGTGGGATAATTCTGAACTTTCTGGAGCACAGGCGCGGAACAGCGAGATGAATAGCAAATAGTATCCCGAGTTTGAGTAGCCAATCAGAATACGCGAAAAGTATTAGCCATTGGTGTGGTGTATACTGCTAAATGTCGTTAAAAAAATTGTTAACCGGAAAAATTCACAGTTGGTCATCAGAAACTCGTATTCTGATTCAATCGTCCAGTTCTGAACAGTTGACAGTCAAACTGAAACAACAAGAGCGTTCTTCGTTGTCCTTTGTTTGCTTTTAGGTGGTACTTATGAGAGATGTCATTTACTCGATTTCTTTGAAAAACATGGGATAAAATTATAGTCTGCACTACAGGATATCTGGATGTTAAATTAACTATCAACGTTTATGTAATAACCGACGTTTTCAAATCAATTTTAGTCGCCGTTCGGTCGCTTCATAATTGTTTTAAATTCATTCTCAAGATAATGACCAAGAAGCTGGGATTTCACTGCTTGTTCTCCGTCCTTAAAGAAGCCAAACGTTTAGGGTCAGTTATTAAAAGATAGTTTAGACGGTGTTTAACAAACCACGTTCTAAGCCGTTTTCCATTTTGCCACCAATCATGTCTAAACATTGGCTGCTGTTGACGGTAGCAAGAAGGCTTGCATCCCAGACTAGAAAACTGTCTATCTACTTAAAATAAAACACTTATGAACAGATTTGGAGGCCCACTGATTACCTTAAGCCGCGGCATAAGTTAGACTTTGTTTAAACAACTGTCACTTAGATTTTGACACCTCACGGCTTTGCGCACTTAAGTTTTCCTTGTAACATAGACGTCTCTTATCCTTACCTTAACAGTGTCTTCATCGGTTTCCCAAAATATTTCACAAGATAATCATCCAACGACTCCTTTACTGATTTTCCTCTATGTTGATTTTTCCATGTGGTATTCATTTCCTCTGTAATACCGGAAAAGTAATTTCCATCGAAGACGTCTCTGACGTAGTATTCTTCCAGAACACCTGTCAATCGGGGGAAAATATGATTACTTTGCATGGAGCAAACATACCACCGACTTAGCAGGCAATAAGAACCACAGTACCTGACTGGACTAGTTCTTGTCGCTGATAAGTACCAAATTTTGATCACTATTATTTTTGATATTTCCAAGGATCTTGAAAAGATCCTTAATAATTCAGTAACAGCTAAAACAGTTTCAAAGATTTTGAAGTATTAAAAAAGGACATTTTTTGGGAATTACGACGCTTATCCCGAGATCACTGAAAACGCCAATCCTGTGTTTTTTCTTACAAAATTTGATTAATGTGAGGTACTTACGCTATACAAGGTGACTTTAACTTTTGAGTCTGTAGATAAAATCGTACGAAATGAAGTCACTGAGCAGTACTTTCTTGTGGTGCTGTTTAAAAACTGTATAAGGTATTTCTAACTGATGAGTCTGCGCGGATGAAATTCTAGAGTGTGATCGCATTCCAGTGAAAGCTACTAAGCAGTAATACTTCGAACAATTGCACTACCGGCAGTCCAATCTACTTCTCGGTGGTGCTGTTCAATACGGTGTACAAGAGGTTATTTTAACTTTTAATGGATCATGAATCTGTGGATGAAATTCTAAATTGTAACCATTCGGGGGCTTTAGAACGATCGACGTACTTCTTCTTCGTGAAATGAAATATCTCGGGGTTTTTTTTTCTAAAAAGTAAGTTGGTCCTCCCTTAGACCCGACACTGAAAAAGCTACTAAGCCTACGTAACTATTCATTTTTATGTCACTGTTTAGTTTTTCGATATTATGCAAAGTGAAATTTGGAACTTTATTACGAGCCTTTGAGAGACCTCGATTAATTTCTAGAAAAGTTTACTTACTCTGACAATAACCTCCTGTCAAGTAGTGTTTGATTATTATTTCAGTTCAAACCAAGCAAATCGAGTATAATTAAAATAGATCCTGAAATTTAAGCACAGCCTTACTGTGGAAGCATAATTAAAATTTAATCTGTTGACATTGTAAGAGTAGCGAGCGTTTTGTATGTCATTTTATGCAAATAAATACTGAGGGATGTTGTCACTAATATCAGAATGTTTGAGATCAAAGCTCACCTGTTTCGTTCTTTAAAGCGATATTCCTATAAATGCTTCTCATTGTTTTTCGCGCAGAAATACAAGCCTCTTGGCTGTAAACCATTCCGTGTAATTTTCCCATCTTGATGTTTTCCATGTATCTCAAAATTCCTGTTTTGTGAGTCTTCAATTTATTCTCTATTAAGGTGATGTCTTCCAAGTTTTCAGGCTTTAGACGTTTCAGCATACTGTGCAAATGTTTGGAAGCGTAACAGATTGATTCACTGCAGGCAAATGTTGGTCCCATCATCCAATCGCCGGAATAAAAGTTCATTCCAAATGGTTGACCAAACACAGTCTTGAGGTAATGCTTTAGCTGTGATAGAGCTTTCCTTTCCCTTGGTTTGAGTTTGTCATGGTTCACTTTTGTTTTGTTCACCTGCTTCAAGAGTTCCCATGCAGTGTCCGTGACTTGTTTAATGTATTCTGGTGTCGGATTGTAAGCTGTGTACTTCTTCTTAATCTCATCTCGAGTCGCACCAGGATCATTTGGCAACTGGAAAGGATGATTATCGTAATAGCTCTTCTTCACGAGCAGAATAATATCGTCTAACCCGATCCGTCTGGCTTCTTCGGAGTATTCACAGAAGGTTGATGAGGTCTGTTCGTCAGTGCTTCCAGGATGTTTATCGTCTTTGTCGTCGCAATCTTTCTTCTTTGCTGCAAGAGCTATTAGCACGATTCCCACGATTAAAATGATTATGGCAATCACAGCGAGTACGATCAGCAGAATCCTACCCTTAGAGAGCGCCGTTTTGTTCCTACTGAATTCAACTTTGTCTTCGGCCATCATTTTTAGTCTTTAATTTAGTCTCAAATAATGTAAACGAACAAAGCAATTTATGTCAACGATGGGTGACGCCTTGTCAATTTAACGATTTACATTTTCGTGTTTTGATGTTTCCACAAATGGGCTCAATGAATCATGAAAGTGTTTAATTGTATGATAACTAAGAATAAAATGATTCCTATGGTGACAATTCCATTAATTGCCATATCTAATACTTTTATTAGAAGGAAAGGTTAAAATGGTTATTGAGAAAGATGGTAAAAAAGTTTTAAAGAACCGTTTTAGAGGAGTACTTGAGAGTTCAGTTGGGTGCGTTTATTAGAGACAAGGCGTTTCTTTTTGTCTTAACCAAAACATCTAAAACATTTATATAGAGAAAAACGAACCAAATACTGAAAATAGGGAGAGAGGACAAAATTGTGTCAACATGTCAACTTGCATGCTTCTGGCACATAGTAATTATCACTTATATCTCTCTTATATATCCTGATATCTTGTGGTTGTTTCAACATTTCCCCCTGATGGCTCTCAAATTTCCGCCTGTCTCACTTTGGCACTTGTATTTCATGTCACTTTTGAAAGAAAGAGCCTGGACATCAGTTGATCATAATAACTTGAAGAAGAAATCAGAGCGCATGGTTGCCCTAAAATGGCCGTTCACAAGGCGCGATTTCAGTTGCGATTTGGGGTGCGATTTTTTTTGGCGATCTCATGTCGACGCCAAATCGCGCGGTGTGAACGGCGATTTGAATGCGATCTCACCTGCGATGGACCCTCGACATGGCACGACCGTTGCAGGTGTTTTGAACATGTTCAAATTTCAGTGTGATTTGTGTGTGATTTCTTTAGAAATCTGTAAAAAAAAATTGAGATTTGTCAGCGTTTTCAAGATGGGGGAGAAAGGTTGATGCCGAAAAAGATGAGAAAAAAAAAAAAAAAAAAAAAAAAAAAAGAGTTGGAAAACCCAAGAGGAGGAAATTTTGATAAGCGACTGGAGAAAATACGAATATTTGTATAACACAAAGTCAGACGACTACAAATTAAAACAACGACAAAAAGAAAATGGCTTTGGAAGCTATTTCAAACGTTATCAAGGAGGACACGGGAACTTCGTTCACAGGTAACAACCTCAATATTATTATTTAAACTTTACTAGTACAACATGGCGACTCTTTTCGGGAGCTCTGCCATGAGACAGTGGTTAAATTTATATATTATTTCAGAAATCGTCAGAAAAATCGCAGGATGTCGCAGTCCATCGCAGGTGAGGTCGCAGTCAAATTGCCGGTTGTTCACACCGCGCGATTTGGCGTCGCCGTGAGATCGCCGAAAAGACCGCAACCCAAATCGCAGCTGATGAAGGGGCCTTTAGAGTATAGACGGAGGAATGACGTCATTAGGGAGTTTAAGAAACGAGGACGGCAACGGTAACGAGAACGCCGCAAAACAATAGGTTTAATGAGCAAAAACAATCGCTCTGCACGTGCGTTTTACATTTTGGTACATTTCTTTGCCGTCCTCTGCAAAACAACAACGTGAAATGACCAAATTTTAGGTTTTCTCGAGAACGGGAGCGTATGACGCAAAATCTTCTTTATTTTTCCTTACTTTGACGTCGTTCATACTAATTTAGTTCCTGGAGAGTTCGCTAGCATTTTCCAAGTTAAACAAATTTAAATGACTGCAAAAGAGTTACAAAAACGAGAAGTTATATTCTTAAAGGACGTTCTCGTTACCGTTGCCGTCCTCGTTTCTTAAACTCCCTGGTGCGACCGGCGCACGTGATCAGAGTCTCGAATCTAAAGTCCAGTCAGACTGACTGGTTAACTGCAAACTGTTTTGTTGAGAAGCGAACAAAAATGGACTGTCCCGTGATGTTGGCTCCCGAAGTGTCTTGGTTATTGCCTTAAACAAATAAAATTTATTTTGTTGTAGGTACGGAAGCTCTATGAGAGAAATAAGAGAGAAAATTAACACGTAGATTCCGTTTTGCCGTTTGTCTGTACTCTGATAAGCAAGCACGAAAGACCCGCGAGGGCATTGGACAAAAAGTCAAAACGTGGTAAGAACATCAGTCAGTTCTATTCTTTGTTCTCACCACGTTTTGACGTCGTCGGTGCGTTACCAGAGTACAGACGCACGGAAAAATGGAATCTTTTTGTTAATTTTGTGGTAAACGCCCCAGCCTAGCTCTCAGTGCAGAGTCGCCGTGCCTAATAAACGTCCGTCGAAAAAGTGACGAGAAAAAGCAAACAAATCCAACAAACTTGTATTCAACTCAAACACAAGCTTTATGCAATCGGAACGTATCAGGCCAAATTCAAAACGTTCCTTTTTCACTTTTCTTTGTACACGCCCTCTTCACTGCTGCTTCTTCATTTGAACAGTCGCCAGTAAAATGTTTGTTATTTACAGTACTGCAAGTTTTGTTTTAAAAACCTCCAAGTTTTGCTCGGGAAACTTTTCTCACCTTGAAACTTGTGTTCGATTAGGTTTTGATACGTTTTTTTTTTTTTTTTTTTTTACATTCGTTTGATTTTTGATTCTGATGCTGTCCCTTCTGTCCCTGGGAACGAGTTATGTGACGTTTGGATCACGTGACATACTTTCAAATCCCAGTTTTCCTTGCGGGCATCATAACTCAACGTGGTAAAAAGATTTTCGTGTTTGATTATGAAAAGGTATTTTGAGTTGAATGTTTTTTAATTTTCACTTTCTTTTTATTGTCTTTTTCGTGCTACAAGCGTGGCAAATAATGTAGGGTTCTCTTTTGTTTAAGGTATTTGTATCTCTGTGGTACAAAATTGGTGTTTTAATGTGACCAATTCAATCTTCCAGTTGCGCGGGAATATTACTACTACCTGAGGTAAGCGAAACAAAAAACTTTTATTTTCGTAATATGCAGCACATTTAAGTTCAGTTATGGTTGAAATTTGATTGGAAAACACGTAAAAGTATAAACTAGACTATTTTAGGCTGACTTCCGACTTCTGAGACCATTTTGTTTTTATTTGATTTGTTTTTTCAAGAACTGTCCTTTGAGCTATTAAAGCTGTATACTAAACGCACGTGAACACTTTTGAGAATGAAAAACGTCAAAATTTCGAATCCCTTCAACTAAGGATCTGAATTATTACAACAATTACAATTTTAAAATCACTGTAAAATTTTTCACTTCTGAAACTTTTTGAAAATTTGAATTTCGCGGTTTCACACGCGCGCTAGTACTAGTACTAGGAACGAAAAAGAACAAACATGACGGCAGCCCGGCGTTCAGCTGCTATTAAAAGGCAGACAATTTTTCCTCTTTTCCTTCTCCACTTGGTAACCACCCAGACCGAAATTTCTGCATGTAAACTAAACAAAAAGTTGTTTTGCCTTCTAGGATCTTCCTTCCTCCATGTAAACAGCCCCTAAGATGAACTTGACTCTGCGGATTGGGAACGGCAATTGATCCTGGAATCTCTTTCGCTTGGGTCCTCTTTGCTTGACATTCACAGGAACATTAAGGTTCCAGCCCTGGGTTCCAGCAATGTTTTCCCAAAAATTTGGGAAATATGGTTCAAAAATTCAACATGGGATTTTGGGGGGTTTAATTTTGGTTCAAGTTTTTTTTTTTTTTCGGGGGGGGGGGGGGGGGTGCTTCAAGTCCGAGGGGTTTTTTGGGTGTTGGTTTATGACCCCATTCGCGGACCTCCCTGTCACTTTTAACCCAGAGTACCCCCTGGGGATACCGGCACCCCTTTACTCTGAACATGGTACTGCTGTCTTGGGAAAGATTTAAACCCAATCTAAACAAGACAAATTAATGAGTGCTGCTTGTCTATTCACCACCATTATAACCCTCATATCACAAAAATTAATGAAAACCCTAATTGTGTGTCGGTGCCTTAACAGCTTTTAAGTAACATGTAAATTGAGGTGGCTTTTGCATTTTTTTTTAATACATACAGTATTTTTCACTCACTTTGGGTCTCTTTGGAGGTACTAATTTGTTTAATGCTAAAATTCTGTACATTCATTTTACAGGATAATGGCAAGATAGGAAGTTGGAAGATGGGGATTGTTCAGTGATGGCCAGTTGGACAATTGACATAGATACAGTACATCATCCTTTGGTTTATTCTGTCTTTAGTGAACCAAGTATTAAATGGAGAGGTGTCATGAGATATTTAAGTGTGTTACTCATAATCAGAAAGATATGTCATCTTTGTAGGAAATTAATATTGTTTGGAACTGATTGGAGGACTTAATATTTACAAATTACGCAGTATCTGCTGTACAGCACCAGTTTGCAAGACAAGTCAGAATACTCCAAACCATATTGTTTTGCATTTACATTCATGACACTTCTCCTTTTAATACAGCTAGCATGAAGAAAGTAACTAGTGGCTTTCCCAAAACTACACAACTTCACAAAAACCTGTGATTGGATTATTTAGTATTTCTTCATTATTTGCAGATTAAATCTAAAGTAAAGCTAATGCTAATTATTGTTGATTGGCTTTGTATGTAAATTTTTGGTGGGGCACAGGGGCAAGAAAAATGCAAACTATTCAAACTGTGATGTTTTGATAATCAGTTGTGTAGTGCATGGGAATTTCTAATCAATTACTTTCTTTGAAGCTGCTTTTCCAAGTAAAGTTCTAGCTGCTGTTTTTTAGTCTGCTAACTGAGATTGGAACCAAAACAAAACTGGCATTTTCCCGTTTTGATTACATTGAATTTTCACACGATTAATAACTCACAGTTTTGGCAGGTGACATCATTTTGTGTGGGATTTTCACATAACAGTTGAACATGGGGAAGACTGCTCAAATTCTTACATCAATCCAAACTGAAATTGAAATGCATTTGAGACAAGAATATTATTTTGTTGAAGTACAGTTATGGTCTCTTGTGTGTGGCTTTACAAATTCTCAAATTTTGTTTGATGTTGGTATTATGTTTATAAATTTTCACTGAGCAGTAATAACTTATTGAAGGACTTGCTGGAAAAAGGGCGTAATTTATGGTTTGGCTTCTGGAATCTATTAGTTCTTGCAATACACTCTACTTTGGCCTACAGACTGGTTATCATAGCTCTACATTTGGTGACCTAAGGGCTTGAATTTAACAAATTAGCTTACCACGTTAGTTACAAACTTAACAAACAGAAGCAAAAGATGGTAGAATTGAAATATTACTCAGACAATAATCACCAATACAGCTCTACCTGTAACAAATGTTGAACTTATGAGACAGAAAATTTGTGGAGAATTAATGTGATGTCATTTTGCCAATTGCTGTAAGTAGCTCTTTTTAGAGATAATTAAATCAGGAAAGTTAGAGCAAGTATGGAATTGCAAACTGCATGCTGGATATGTTGTAAGCAGACCTTAGACAGTCAAGCAGGTACCAGTTGTTCAAAGAGTGGATAACTTTATCCAGGGGATAAATCGCTATCCAGCAGATAAAATGTACGCCAAACAATATATTTTATCTGCTGCATAGCGTCTTATCCACTGGATAAAGTTTGAAAAACTCTTTGAAAAATTGGGGCCAGAACTTTACTTGGATTGTATGTATATCAATAAAGAGCAGATTGATATTTTGACCCAGCTGAATAAGGTACCTATAAGCAAGATGGTTACATTGCCTGGGAAAATATTGTGGGATTTTTTCAAACATTTGTGAAGAACAAAGGAGGCAAATTTAAATTTTTAGGAAAGGGTGCAGTCCCAAATTGGCATTTTTTATTTTCTGAAAAAAAAAAAAAAAAAAATATGGAGATGCCATTAGCGGTAAGAATGGGCAACAAGGATACCCAAAAATTTTTAGGAAACCTGACAAAATAATTAATATGCTGGGGTGTAAAACATGAGTAATGATTCCTTCCAGGGAACTGCCACCTGTCCTTTCTTGCTTGCTTTCAAACTCTGTGCCTGTTAAAACTGAGTGGAAGTTGAAATAAAAAGAATTGAAAAATGACAAAAAATAATATGAAACAAAATGATCACTTACTCCTTGCGTTTTGACTCCAGTGAATTTTGTTTATTTTGTTGACCAAAAAAATTACCTAAATTCCAAGATATATGCAAGTTGTTAATTCCAAATTATGGATGTAGGGAAACAGGGGGAATATGGCACATCATCAGGACAGTTAGACCTTGGTTGAAAATGAAACTGGTTTGAAATACCCTTTAAATCTTTGCTTATAGCAACATAAGACACAAAAATTTGTCAAATAAATACAAGCCAAACTTAAAGATTTCACAACAGGAATCTAACTTTACATTAAGAGTCATTCTCTTAGTGAATGTGGTGGTGTTGAGAGGCTTCTTTGACTTTCTTGGTTTGAGGTAGGCGGAGTTTTGTTGCTTTTATGGTGTCACATGTGCCTTTGTTCAACCATCTTGCACTTGGTATATCTTATTTGGCTGGGTTCAATTAGGTTTTAAATAGTTTTGGCTTATATTAATGGTTGTGCTGAACACTGTGTTGTTTTCATCTCATAAACTTGAGAGATCCATTACCAGATTTTGATTGAGTTTGAGGACTGAAATGGAAAAGAATCGTGGCCGCGTAACAGCATTTTTTTTTCTTTTTTTTTTTTTACTTTGAAATCATGTTAGTCCTCACACTTAATTAACAAATTAGTTGATTGGCTGTCTCAAGATTGTGAAGTGTAATACTAACCTTGTTATTCACAACTTCTAAATCATTGACAGCCCTTACATCAAGTTTGATTTTTTACTTTTTTGAACTTCCTATTTTTGAATTGAATGTTTGCACTCCTTGTTTGGAACTGAGTAACACTTACTTTCATGGAAATGGAACCTGAGAAACAAATTGTTTTTGTTTTGCACATAAATTATGCATTCACCTGTCAAATGGCACCTAAATTCACAGGAGAAATATTCCTCACTGATGACACAACACAGTGCAGATATGGCTGCACAACATCATTGTGGAATTCAGATTTTATTCCATGGAGGAATTTGGCGGCATAGCTGACACTGTTTTTGGGACTTTCAAAAATGTTTATAAGGATTCAGTGAACAATTAAATACAAAATATTCAAGTGGGCAGCTTTTATTCCTAAGAGTGATCATGAACATCAAAATTCTCGTTACACTGTCAATTATAGTTTTTACAATAACTCCAGAAATTCTTGGCGCTCATTGGCTAATTTTCATTGTCAATGAGTGGACAGATACATGAATTTATAATTTGTGCGATGTTGACACAACATCAATGTCAATCTGTCACTTTTCAACCAATAGAAAGTCTCCATTTTTCCTTTAACCAGTACTAGAGTGTGACAAGTTTTTGAATTTGCATCTGTCCTGTTATTAATCATGACAGATGCATGAAAATCTGACATCAATTTGTTAAATCAAGGACAAAGGCACAGAAATCATCAGAAGTCATCTTTGAGGTTGTATGGTCTCAACTACCACAAAATTATTTAAGAACTAAAGTGAAACAGAAGGGTTTTGCAGTTACCACTCGACCAAAATGGTTAAAACATATCATTCACTTGATGTAAGGCTGTCTTTTGTTAACATCCATCAATCTGCTCTTTATTAGACTGCTGGTCATAACATGTTTACATCAGACATAAAGACTTGAATGTTTCATGTTAGCATGAGCCCAGCATTTATGTTTATGTAGCCAGTGCCAGAGCTTAAAAGTGCCTACATGGCCTATGGCTATTCTTTTACTTAATATTTCTATATAATGTGTAGGCAAGTGTCCCAAGCCTAGTTTTATTCTGATGCTTCTTGGCCTTTCAGTTCAGCTTGTAAGTTCCCTGTACCATTTATCTGAGTTGACTAAACACTCTAGACTAAAAGTGCTTTCTGTTTTTCCTTGTGGATTGTTGACCAAGAAATGACAAAAAGAATGTCTAATTGTGTTGTATTTTAACCCTATTCAGCCTGGGAAGGATGGGCGGGGGCAGGGCGGGGGCAGAGTACAAAGTGCACCCCCTCCTTGTACCTTCAAAGCCATTGAGGCCACAGCAAAGGGACTTAAAGGATGTAAGTTATGTCCCAAACTGTTTTGTTTGAGGGTTGCAAAGTGGACCAATAAAGTCTTGTCATGTAGTTATCACAATTTTATTTTGTTTTTCAAAGTTGCCATCTTGGATTTCTCAATATCTCCAAAATTGCAGAAAGCCATCCAAATTGGGTCAAAATTTAACAAAAACAAAACAGAATCAACATGGCGTATAAATGGAAGTGGTGAGAGTAAATGTACATGTAGAATTTTTGTCAAAAACGTAAAAAAAAAAAATCCAAATTTGGAATTAATGGTTGTCGAAATCTTGTGGCCATAGAAACATCAAGTCAAGCAACCAATCATTATTATATATGAAATTGTTGCCAGATAACTTTTCCGAACAGTCAAAGTTTGGTGATGTTTTCTTTTACATTAAAGAATACTCAAAGTCAGTGCAGGCCTTTTTTGCCCTCACTCCCTGGCTGAATAGGGTTAATATATCACAATTGAAACATTTATTTCATGACACACATTAGTACACAATATGTGAACTCTACTTTCATACACCATCCCACCCACATGTACATACATTTCTTTCAACAGGGCCAGTGCCCAAGGAGAACAAAAATTAACACCAGCATAAATTTTAGAGAACAGCAATCCCCAAGGGAAATAAAGAAAGCTTTTAGTAAAACAGACTTAGAAATACTGAGGTAGGCTAGAGGGGTAAACAGTCTGCATTTGATGTAACCAGAATGTAACAAGAAGTGTTGTCATGAGCTTGCAGTGCAGGTATTCCTTATAAAGCAATCAATCAACCGTAGAGGATCAAGGAAACATTTTGTTGCTCTACAATTACCTCAAAGGCAAAAATATAAAGATTCACACTGTTAGCTGGTAGCAACACTGTTCTTGGTATGTTTTGGTTCCACCTAGTGCTGAATGGTTAGCCTTTTAGTTTATCTCAATGACTGTTTATTTGACATCATCACAAGAGGAACATAACCTTCAAGTGTTTAGTCAACTAAGATTAAAATGGTAAAATAGGGAACTTAAAGCTGTGCAAGTCCTTTACAAGACCAAGTTTTTTGGATGCTAGTAGAAATTTTTTGTCAGGAACTGAAGGAGCTGGTAAAAGTTCGAATGCATTCACTGACTATGCTATTGAAAATGTTACCGAGAACTCGCTCTCGAACTGCACAAAGTAAGGGTGATTGCATGTTTGGACTGCGCAAAGGTGTAGTCTGGATGTACAATCCTTTTTATTTTTTACATTTTAGAGTGTAGTACTCAGCAATTTTTCCAATAGCACACTGTATCTGACAGTTGAATACTTTCAAACGTTAAAGGCTGTTTCAGTCTTTGGCAATAGATTTTTACGCTGAATCAAACAGGCCGTTTTGCAGTGAAACCCACCAAGCTGGAAATAGGGCAAACATGGTTTGCAGTAGTTTTTGTATGGGAAAAAACACATCTGGTGTCAAAGAATTTCTGTAAACTTTGAAATCTGAAAATATCACAGTAAACTTAGATATCAGATAAGATGTTTTCCGTTCAACTACACTCCTCCAGTGTGAAAGGAAAATGTTTTACCTGCTATCTTCAGTTTACAGTTCATACTTTTTCAGGTTTTAAATTTGAGAGAACTAATTTGACTTCTCACGTTTTTCTGTACATTGTATTCACACCTTGTTTGCTTTATTTCCCAATTGGCAGATTTTTCTGTGAAAAGGCCTAAAGGCAGGGCACTTGTCTATACATTTTTAAAGACATCACTGTAAATCTCTGGGGCTGGCTACATAAACGTTAATGCTGGGCTAATGCTAACACGAAACATTTAAGTTTTTTTGTCTGATGTTAACATGTTTTGTCCCAGCAATATTTATTACTTGGTTCACTAATTGTAGAAGATAAACACACAAGGTTGTAATGTATTCAAAGTGTTTATTGTGAGAGAACATCAAATAAAGTTGAAATTAAAAAAAAAAAAAAATCTAGCCAACCACCCCCCTGCCTTTTGGGTTGCTTCCACTCTGGCCAGAGTTGTTCTGTGTTCTTTTGTCCTCATTAAATATTCCAACTTTCAAATCCTGTCAAGTTTTATCTGATCTCATAATTTCTAAGGGGTGATGTGAACACTGGGAGATTCCCCGTGGATCCACAAGTGGACATGATAACATGGAGGCTGGTGAGGGTTTGTTTACTTGCCCTCTAGAGTCCAATCCAACTTTGCCCGGATACCACAATTCCTAAATTTTTGTTTAAGTGCCCAATCAGTTTGAAAGTGGTTGGAATGTGCTTGTTTCATAATTTGGCCATTCGGTCAAATAAAATTTTCCCCAAATTCAATGTTTGGTTTTAAATCTTCCACTGTCTTGGATGAAAAAAATAAGCGTCGCTGTTCAAGAGCAAGGTCGGCATTTCATCATAGGAGGAGGAGGACGAGGCCGGTTCAGCGTGCCGTCTACCAATTCCCCGGCCGCACCTTGTCATATAGCAAATCAAAGAGCACATAAAGACTCGTGGAGGGTAGTTCTTTCTATGAAGCTGCCAAAAGCGAAATTTGCCGCCCCTAATCCCGCCATTTAGTCGCAAAATCCAAGCAGAAAAAAATTCAAATGTGTGAAAGCGCTAAAATGTAAAGAAAACCAACCTAAATTTCTTCTGGTTAAACTTTGATGTCCGCTAGCCTGCGGTAAAACTCGGTTTATGTGCATGTGTTCTCAACATTGAGCGTCAAATAAAAGGCAAGTAACGGCATTTTGTCAAAAATTATTTATGGTTTTTAGAGTGAACTGCGAAATGAAATTATGCACACAGCCTCGGATGACGTAAAAGCATGTGCAATATTATGCTTAGTTGCGGTGATGAATTCAAAATGGTTGGCCGTACGGTACGAAAGATTCCTTTTTTCAATTCAAGTCTTGTTTTTTGAGCCTAGAATTCGTGGTTAAGTAGGTTATGAACCGGTTTAGGGCATTCGAAGTCAAAAAATGTTTAAAGCTGTC
The DNA here is from genome assembly GCF_977016875.1 of Pavona decussata. NCBI lineage: Eukaryota > Metazoa > Cnidaria > Anthozoa > Scleractinia > Agariciidae > Pavona > Pavona decussata. The sequence goes on from NW_028145546.1 coordinate 1,223,687, forward strand.
AAATGTTTCTGAACGCATTCTTTGTCAACAAAATTTGTAAGCATGCATAATTTAGTGCGGGCCGTGGAAAGAAATTTCTTGTTACGATTTTCTTGGCCAATTTATTTTAATTTTAAAGAAATGAAAAGTTTGGCTTATTGTAAATCAATTTTCTGGAATCATATATCAAACAAAGGAAGAGTTTCATCCGATTTCCAAACCCGAGAAGTGGCTTGAAAAAACGAGGCGAAGCCGAGTTTTTTTTAGACCAACTTCGAGGTGTTTGGAAATCGGATGAGTCTTTCGGATGTTTGATATAGCTTCTCAAACCATTAATAATTGTTGGAGAAATTCAAGGAAAACGTTTACCAAATTTTATGATAACTTAGATCACATTTGCTAAACCGCCTTCACGGTAATGATTTTTTTTTTTGTTTCATGAATTATTAATGATTTGAGAAAGAGATTTGAACTGTGACATCATACGACAAAACATCCATAAGCATTTTGTTCGGTTTTGTTTTTTAATAAAAAATAAAGAAACGAGGTAGGACCAACTGAATTCTTTAAACTGTTATGTCTCATGATGTCACAGTGCATTTCCCTGTCAATTTCATCTGATTACAGGCAGCTTAAACACTATACATGAACACAAACACTTGAAAGGTGTAGGATTCATGTATTGTGGACTTGGGGTCCTGAAATCTGAACAAAATTAATCAAGAAGTTGTTTTATGAATACAGTAACCGTGTTCCTACAAGAATTATTGTTGGAGACAAAAGGCTAATTTTCAACAAAACTGAACCACGTTTTAGACATTTGGTGGAATATAATAATTTTACTAAATAAACCCCATCAGGCAGCTGGTACATCAGAGAATATTAAAAAAAGAAGAAGAAGAAGAAGAAGGATAATGCCCTAGGCTGAAAGACTGTCTAAAAAAGTAAACAGTTGGCCAGAAACAAAGCTTCAAGGGCAACTGTGAAATTTTGAGGACAATCTTTAAACTGAGGGCATTATCATCCAGTAAACCAGAAAGGGGTTTATTTATTCTATAACCCTCTGATTAATTCCTTAAACACGTACGCTTTAAAAAGGAAAAAAAAAAAAAACAAGCCAGTGCTAGCCATGGCATGACTGCAGGAAAATAAAATAATGTAAGCTGACTAGTTTATTGGTTTGGATTGAAACATCTAAAACCTAACACTGTGATGTTTTCTTTGTTTTTCTTGTTGAAAAAAATCAGGCAACGGTTATCGTCTGATAAACGCTGTCTAATTTTGTACCATATGACGTGTTTCGTTAATCAGTGGGTTACAATAATAAATAAACAATTGTTTGTCTCATGATGTTGCTACTTAAGTTGTAGATCACAATCTTCTACCAATTAAGTGACTACATTGTGAGACAAACAATTATTTTATTTATTATTAAAGAAAATTTGGTTGGTAAATTTTACTTCATACCAGTCATTTTTCATCGGAAGGAAATGATCGATAAATTTTTGGCATAAAATTTGGTGATTATAGAAAATTGTAAAAGGCAGTACCCTTTGTTTATGGCTTGTTAATGAAAAACTTTGGAAAATGTTTTCGCTTGAAGTTAAGAATTTGGAGTGCAAGGATTTTGCGACTGCAGAAAATGCTCAATGTGCAGAAAAAACTTGATTAGGCAGCAACACAGCAAAGAATCCCCTCAACAAGGCTTCCAGATCAATCCGAATTGCTACATGTTAGTCGACAGAGAGGGGCGTGCAGGATCCCCAGCCCCTTAATGTCCCCCCTATCACCATCCATCAGAGTAGCCTGACCAGTAGCCCCGTCACTTAAACACCTAGGTTTTTCATCCATGACAGTGGAAGTGAAACAAGCATCTTGACCAAAATAACTAAAGTTCCCCCGCAATAATTTAGCAATGTGGTATCCAAGCAAAGCTGAATTAAACCCAGAAGACAAAGGAAACAAACCCTCACCTGCCTCCATGTTGTCATGTCCTCTTGTGAATCGACAGTGAATCTCGCAGTGTCCACATAACCCCTCAGAAATCAGTTGATCAGAATAAACCCTCCAGGATTCTCAGTTGGAATATTGCAGAGGACGCCAGAAACACAGACCTTCTCAGAGCCAGAGTTTCCGCAACCCAGTGGCAGGGAGATGGTTGGCTAGATTGTGAGTGTGCCGCCAGTTTGTGTTACCTGCCAATAAAGCTTAGCAAAGACAATAAAAATTATAGTTACAAATCAAGCTCATTGACAACAAAAAATCAGAAAAGATCCTTCAGCCACTAGTTTTATTTTTCCAAATCCTTAGTACAGGTTTTCCAGCAAAAAGCCAGAAATAATAATATGAAACAGTTGAAGTTGATTTCTTTGATTAGCCGAGGTGCCATTTTTTGACCAAGGCCAACAATATAAATTTCGATTTGATTATGAAAATTACGGGTAGAATCATATTTACAACGTTTCGGTGTCCTCATGACACCATCAATCGATTTCGTCTTCAATATTGTGTATAATTTGTGTTAAGTGGCTGAGAGATATCATCTGTCTAATGAAAAACCCAAAATAAACCATTTCTTCCCAAAACTATCACTTTTGCAAGCTTAAAATAATTTCAGTGTCAATGAGCCTGAGTTCTACAAAACAAAGGAAGCAGAATAATAGTGTCTAATTAGAAAAAATTGTTTCAGATTAATTTGTTTCATAATTTATCCCCAAAAGCCCCTCATTATGTAATTAAAACTAAAAGAACTATAAAATAATGTGATAAACAAAGTCCAAGAAAATTCAATTACCTAGTAATCCATTTTTGCTTAATGATTGCTTAATATACGTGTAAGCTGCTTCCTTTGTTTTGAAATTAGGAAAACACTACTTAGACCAACTAACTACTACAGTAAATCATGATCATGTTGGACATTAATTTTCCTACATATTCTACTGTAAACAAAAATATTCTGTTTTCTTGGGTCATGTAATGCTAAGAGTATACAAATTGGATGAAATGCTGATGAGATCAGTGAAACGAAAGCTAATAATTTTATCATCGGTTTTATCATCAGTGTGGAATGTATTATTCTAACCACCTCTGAATGCTGCAATGTTTCAGTACTGTGTCAAAACTAATTTCCTTTTCCAATTTATTAATGCTTAATGCATTGTACATTTTTGTTCAACATGATCATGGTTGAAAATAATAGGTCGTAATAAAATGTAAATGTAAAACAGTGATGGACACTGCTCTTTAGGTTAATTTTGAATGATAAATGGATGTCACTTTCCCTGTCATTAGCAGGCAAACTCTGAATATCAAAATAATTGCAAGCAACACTTTTTGTACTCAGCCATTACTTAAGGGACCTTAAGAAGCTATGATGACAAGTGCAGTGAGAACATCAGAAAACAATAGTTTTAGTTAGCAAAACGCTGGCTCTGCATGTGCATCATACACTTTTGTACATTTTTATGTCGCCCACCAAAAAATGACAATGTGAAATGATCAATTTCAGTGTTTTATGGAGAACGTGTGAAAACAGAAAGGGGTGGATTTCCTTTCACTTTCTGAAATTGAAAGCCACCCTACGAATTCAGCTCCTGCATAGTTCTCTTGCATTATTCAAATTGAATGACTTGAATTTTTGCAAGTTAATTCAGAGACTCAAATTTAATTTTTATCTTCTGTTTTCAGTGATGTTGTTGTTCTCACTGGTTAAGATCCCTTATTTGACCTCAATTAGAAAAATCAGTTTGAACTTTTGTACCAGTGGTTCAAAAGGCCATGTCCAAGGCTTGTGATTGGAGAGTTTCAAAGTACCTTGACGTCTCTATTTTCTGTT